>NW_018128317.1:0-3704 GCF_001952655.1 Monopterus albus
TCTGTCAGCTGATGTTGGAGCTTCTAGGAATCTATTCCTAGAAGCTCCAACCCAAACCCAAGAAGGGTTTATGAGCTAAATTCACTTAAAATTTACTGAGAATTAGACAAGAAAATGCAAAACAGGCACTTTTACAGTTATAGTCAAATTATTCAAAAAAATCAAGACAAAAAAAGATACAACTAGGAAACTACAGCTGCTCCCCTGTAAAAAGAATTTGCAGGTTTGCTTGTACTCTTAACTGACACTGGTTCTTTATTCCCAGGAGCAGCTCCTTGTCTTTTGCTTGCCATTGCAGTTGACTGGACTGTCTGTATCAGTGCGTCTGATGTACAATGGAGACCCTACAGCTGATTACAGGCTGGCACCGTCCACCACCTCCTAAACAGCTTGTGACAGGCTGGAGTCCATCAGGCTCCACAGAGGCTCCTGCAGCAGTAAGGTGGAGACTGAGGGTGCCAGCATCGCTCCTGAGACTGTGTGTGACAGGAGCATCTTTACAGAAGGATGGACAAAACCCACAGAAATCAATGGATGCTCAGCAGCAGAGTCGCTGATCTGCCAGCTGCTGCTCACACCATGCACACCGGTTTGTTGCAGCCTGAAATCTGATCTGATTGGATCCAAAAGATGGAAGCAGATAAATGAAAATGAAAAGCATCTGCCCAGAATGTCCTTTTCAGCCTCACAGGACTATCTAGGTTTTTGAATGGCAGGCTCACAAACAGCCAACAACAAACAGAAGGAAGGAACAGAATGACTTTGTTTGGAACAAAATCTCTCTCAGCTGAAAGCAGGTAATGACTGCTGAAGACATCCAAAGAAAAACACCAGGTATTTTCACAAACTCAGGGAGAAAGCATTATCCAGAGCTGTTAACAGCAGATTATTAGGCCTTTACTGTCTGACATTTGTTCTGCTCTTTGAACTTCAGTGCAACTAATTTCGCCCATTGATATTCAGGATATAGAGTGCCGCATTCTGCCTTTAAAAAGACAGAGCATAGCAGCAGGGTAGATTGAGTCTCTCTGATGTATCAACCAAACACAATGAGTCACTGGGCTACCCATGACTGTAACACGAATTTATACACGTAAGATAAATACAGCATGAGTATGGGGGGTTTGGAGCCAATCTCAGCTAACACTGGGCGAGAGGCTATATACAAACAATCATACACACATTCATTCATACAGGCAATTTAGAGTTGCCAATCAACCTAAGCTGCAGGGACCCCACACAGGCACAGCATGCAAACTCCATGCAGAGCCAAGGCTCGAACACAGAGCACTAACCACTGCACTACTGCCACCCTGACTGTAGCTCTAACACTTTAATATACACTAGCAAAATGTACAGTTAAAGTCAAGTGTTTGACATTAGATAGTTTAGGCCTACGTGACAACAAGTGCAGTACACTACAGCTGAGTTTGGATTAGAAAACCAGTCTGATGATGAAAATGCCCATCAGAATCATCATGGCTCTACATGATCTCTGTGTTTAAATGTGTATGTCTCACACGTGAACAGTTCAGATTTCTGCAGCTGGGGAGGTTTTTTCCCTCCCTGTTTCTGTTTTGTCCCACTTACCAAAAGTAGAGAGCGTTATTATAAGAAAATGTGCAACTATTAAACTACCCTGGCTGAAAAGAGAACAAATTCTCTGACCAGCTACTGCAGATACAGCAGTGCTGCTGCAGCACAGTTAACTGTGGGTTTTTAACAATGGCTTCATCTGTATAGTGTCTGTTTGAGCAAATGGCTTGCACTCCCCCTCCTGAGAGTGGATGAGTTGACAGTGCAGGCCAGGCCAGACAAATGACCATTTGCACATTCACACAGACTTACACTCAGGGTCAGGTGTTAGAGAGCTTCAGATCCATTATCAAGATCAGTCTGTGGGGGATCTAGGTGTCTAGACACAAAGCGAATTACATGATTAAAGGGAGTTGAGATGCCACGCAAATCAAGTGTGTATGTGCTTACCTGTGGATTCATGAGGAGAACTAGGGGTCTGCAGCACGGGGCCCTCCTTGAGCTCTCAGATGAATCAATTACTGGCCATCCAATCTAGGCTCTGGGGTAAGAGTGCATCGATCCAGACTCAGGATTTTCCAAACATGGTGGCAGTCTTCTAAAAAAATACATAAATAAATAAAGCAGTCCCTGTATTAGCACTGCAACAACCACTGCAGCATATTTTACATCTTGTAACACACACTTGAAATCTTTCAAATTCTTTGTGTTGTTCTTATCACTAGATGAGTGTGAAGTGATGTTAGAATAATCTCTGAGCAGGAAGAATGGCACCTCAGATCAGAGCCTGTGTAAATATATTTTCAGATTTAATGTGACAGGAACTTTAGGAGTTATCTGAAGTACCAAATCAGTGGAAAGACACGTGGGCACAAACATACATATTTGCTCCACATGGTGATGCAAACACGCTTCAGCACAAGGTGAAAAATCACCTTTTTCTCAAGGCTGTGCTGCTGCACTGCATGAATGTACAGTGACAGGTGGAAAAGGGAGAGAAACTGGAGGAAAATAAACTCTAGTGGGCGTGTGAAACAGCATCACTTGTTTCTGCCAGGTCAGATCCAAAGGTCACATGTTGTGTGCATCATTTGGTGTAAAGGATCTGCCTCGCTAACTTTTACCTGAGGAAGACCTGTAATTTAAATACATTGCTTAAAGGGTCGTGTCACCCAAATCGGCAGCTAGAGCAGGTGCTACTTGATGGGGATTTGCCAGAGTAAATTGTTGAATTTTACAAAAACAATGTGGTTTAAAATTAGAGTAAGGTTTGGTTAAGGTTAGTGTAACCCTATGTAAAGACCTGCTAAGTGACAAAAACGCCTACGTAAAGACCTGCTAAGTGACAAAAACACGGATACTGTATGTGTGTCTATGACCAAGACGTGCATTATAAAGTGATATTAAATGTAGTCCATTTATGATTAAAACTTGCACCCAGTGTTATCAGAGGCCATGCAGAAACCATGTGATGTTTCATCTTTTCATGCATAGGTAATGTGATGTATTACATTTCATGTCATATAAGAGAAAATCACCTGAACCTATTTCATGTGGATTTATCAAATCTATGCGAAATGTGCCTTTATCTCACAATTCATGACACACAACACTGAATAGTTTTGGAAACTATTCAAGAAATACTGTTATCACAGTGAATGAAAAAACTGTACTAGAATTCCTGATAAAAACTTCCTCAGGTAAAACTTCCGTCTTTTGCTATGTGACCACAAGGTGCACTTTGATCTATGTATGAATCACCTGTTTGAATCTGGACATCAAACAGGTGATAAAGCGTTTTACCATCACATCTCCAGACTCCAATAACTGAGGGAGAACTGCTGCTCGATTTTTTTCCCTTTGACAGGCAGTTTAAATTACACAATAACCATCTTGTCACATTTCTTGTTAGATCATTCAATCCCTCTCCAAAGACTTTATGCAATCAGAATAGAGGGCTTTAAACTCTGAATGGCTGCTAAAGGTTGTGTTTACTCTTTGCACTCGGTTTTGGGGGCTGGCATGACAGAAGAAAAAAATGTCTATTTTCAGTGGCTACACAAACATTACTCCAAGACAGGTCAATGACAAGTCAACAAAATAATTTTGGTAAACTATGCAGAGATGCACACCTTGTTTAATGGAGGTATTCCATCACAGTGGCTAAT
>NW_018128317.1:5739-56810 GCF_001952655.1 Monopterus albus
TGTTAGACGATCCACGCATGCGTAGGTAACAATGTGTACGTACTTTCTAAAGAACTGCACACGAAAAATCGATTTTAAGCATTTGTAAAACGTGTTTTATGTGCAGTTTGTACAGCACGCATTTGTGATCCTCATGACACACACACACAAATCGCTTGTTACAGACAAAACGTTAAACACGCATTTGTAACATTTTTGAGAGTATTTTATCCCCATACAAAAATGTCAAACCCACCCCTCTGTGCCAAGTTGCCTATTAACGTTAAATTACATTAAAGAAAACACAATCACGGGGTGGCGCACGCCCGTCCCTGCACTCGTTCCCGCTGTGGCGGCACACTCTGGCTAGGTCGTGCTACCCCACTCCGCACTGCCGCGGTTATCTTAACTTGTAACAAAAGTTCGACATAAAAGTTTGTTACATGGAAACATCCTGCCCACACTCACATTACGTAACTCACTATCTACGGCATTGGTTTCACATTGTGTACTGACCTGGAAAACACAGATATATTTAGCAGCAATGAGGACACGAGGCTCTCAGTTCACGTTCCAAATTGTCTCTGAAGCTGAGCGGAAGACCTCACCCATAAGACACACCTGGCGCAACTGCTGCCTGCACAATGGTTCCTACCTCAATGTTGCTTTGGCTTGTGACGCCAATTATTCATTGATATGCAACTTAACCTGGTCCTCCAGTGTACACAATGCATTGCCGTCTTCAAATGAAATACAGAACTGTTATTTAATAATTCAAATGTGGTCATGCCGTTTTTGAGGTGTACCACAAAATGAGAACACTTATTAGTAAAAGTGTAGATGAAAAAGCCTGTGATCAGATGATATTATCAGGATAACATATGCAGACACACACCTCATGTTAATATGTGGTATAAAAGGCAGGATTACAAACTGGGCAATATGGGAACCTGCTGTGGGACTCAGTCTGTGGGCTCTGATAAAGTGATTAATAACAATTTTAATTAAAAGGCCATAAGGCAAGTCCCATATTTGTATTGAATCTTGAGGCTATGTGTCGAAGTTAAAACCCTGTGTCAACTCAGACATGCAGTTGTGTATTTTATTACTGTCGCTTTTGGAAAACTGAAGTTCTGATTGGCCATGATGTGTCGTCATAACACAATCGCTCACCATCGAGTTAGCTGGTACATTCCTGTGACCTTTACATAGCAGTTCTCTGTTATTTTGGACTCAACACATGACAGAGAACATATGAGAGGACAAAGATGTGTTTTAGTTACCAGACTTCTCCATCCTACCTCAAACAGTCCCAGCTGCTTGTTGTCCTTGAGTTTTTGCTGCCTCCTGGAATCTTCACCACAATCTGCTCAAAAGATGAGGCTCCTTTATCTTTTTAAGTGAGAGAAACATGCTGAGAAGTTTTGCTGCTCACAACAAACCACAACCTTCCCCCAAAACAAACTTGTATGCAACATTTCCAAACCAATTAAGGGCATAATTAATGAAACCCACCACCTGTTGTGCCAGAGCAATCACCAGAGAGAGGACAGTGAAAAATGTAGCAATCAGATTAATCAAGCAAAAGACACAGACCAGTTACTCACAAACCATCTAGAGTGTGGCACCAGACTTGGAGAACAGGCGATAGCTTTCATTAAATTAGAGGGAGATCAGTGGCTCGCGCTGTTTCATCATGTGGGACCTTGATGAACTGAGGGCTGGGCATCGTGTCTGCTCCGGGCGCTGTGGGCTTTGGAAAGGCAGCCCATATGCTTCAATGTTTAAGAGGAGAGGAGGAGATGTGATAATGATTCATGAAAATATGAGTGACTCTGCAGCAGCATCACAACAACAACAACATCTGGTCCTGCGCTGGGCCCTTGTGTACACTCAGTGGAGTGGTGGCAGTCCTGCAGGTGAGCACGCACACAACCTGCAGAGTTAGAGGAAGGTGTTGGAGTAAGCAGGTTGGGATGTAATGTGTAGTCAATTCCTTTACTCACCCTGGATATTGGACAGTTGGATGCTGGGAAGCTCTAGCTCACCAGCTACATACAGTATGTTGATAAAAAATAAAAAACAAACTAGAAGCAAATGTTAATTGCAAAAAGCTTAATTATAAAGGTTTCTGGTTTCTTTTAGAAGTTGGATTATTGTCACTTATCAGACTTAACACTTCCACCTGCACAATATTATGTGATAAACTATGATAGATAAACCCTATCAAGAGAGTCTCAAGTCTGAGCAAGCTGTTTCTGAGCCTATTTGATAAGTTTTATGTTTGTGTAAGGAGAGGTATTGGTCTGAAATGTAATATTTGTATTGGAATGGTACAAGACTGGAGGAGTGAAAACAAAGGCTGGACTGAGCGTGCTGGAGCGTGAACGGTGTGCGAAGCATCAGTTGAGCAGAGTGAAGCTTGAGAGGTACTGTCCATGGAGCTGATTAGTCAGGATGTGTGTTAACAGTCGGCTGAATTGAAATGGCTCTGAGAGACTGGGTGTAATAAACCATGATGGTTTCCTGTTGATGCACACACCGCTGTCCAGTAGCCACTCTGCACCTGCTGTAAACTGCACCTTTTTCTAAGGAGTGAGATGAAAATTCATACCCTGTCCAAGTCACCGTAGCCTGACTGGTAGTTATCCTTGTGTAAAATGATAAAATGCAGCATGTTGCAGTAATTAATTGTTTCAAGTACCTAGATCTTTACTTGAACATATATTTGAGTTGCGATACTAACTGGGAAATGTAAAAAGTACATTAGGAAGAAGAATGGCCTCAGTGTTTGCCAGAATTGACAGTTTATCTTACTTCTGGTTTCCAGTTTCTTCATGTGGTGTCCAACCATGCAGATAATTTAAGTGCCAAGGTTATGAGATATTTGTCTCAGAGATTTCTGCTGCCACTTCTATTCAATAGAGAGAAATACAACAGAATTAAAATGTGTCTGTTTGCAGTAGTCTCTTATTTCTATGTAGTGTACATACATAGCAAAGATTCGTTTGGCTCTTTATTCAGTGCAGCGAGTTAGATTGATCTCACACTTTGAGTCATGACTCAACACAGTGACCAAAATAACCAAAGTCAGGCCCCAAGTGGCTTCCATTTGGCTTGGTCTTAGTTTCTTATCATCTGTACTGTACAGATGGGTTCTACATTGCATTCATCCACACCACTTATTCCTGAATAGGGGGGCTGGAGCCAATCCCAGCTGACACTGGGCGAGAGGTGGGGTCCACCTGGACAGTTCGCCAGTCTATCACAAGGCTGACATGTAGACATACAAACACACTTACTCCTACAGGCAATTTAGAGTCACCAGTAAACCTAAGCTGCATGTCTTTGGACTGTGGGAGGAAGCCGGAGTACCCGAAGAGAACCCACACAGACACAGGGAGAACATGCAAACTCCACACAGAAAGGCCCCGGGTCGGCCGGGACTCAAACCTGTAATGTCCTTGCTGTGATGGGATAGTGCTAACCACCGCTGTGCCGCCATCCTACAGTACAGACACATTCAATTGTTTTGTTCTCAAATCTGGCCTAGTTCAGACACCAGAGACAGACAGTCCCATTATAAGGAGTTGCTAATTGTGAACGACATTTGGAAATGAGACTAATTATCTTTTCTTTAACAGCTCAACTGAAATAGGAACAAACATCATTAAATCATCAATGTCCCACTGTCATTATGAAAGTCAGGTTGATGCCAAGAGTTGTCATTAGAAAACAAGCAGCCATTTGAAGTCCAGAGTTTCCTGGCTATGGAAATATGACACCAACCACCGACACAGTACGTATCAAGCTCAGGGAAAACTTCCCTGTGCTTTAGGAATGTTTTCAAATAATACCATTTAAACATCATAAATGATGAAGTTGGCTCTGAGCAAAGGCACCAAGCGCTTTACAAGTTTTCCGTAGTCCAACAATACAATTTCCAAATCAATATTTCATTAACTGGATAGAGGTGCAATGTTGCTTGTTAAATAAAAAGTTTGGCTTAGCACAGAGTTAACGTTTAGCTATAGTGGATTTCCAGCAGGTAGGTGGGTTCTTATGTTCAACCTGGCCTTCACTCACGTACACACACAGTCTGTTCCCATCAGTCCAGAGGACATAACTTTTAGTTCCATTTATCTCCTGGAGGCTTACCCTAACCTTAACCCAAGCCTTCAAATTTAATGATTTACATATTGGAAAAATGCCTTTTGTCCCCAGAAGGAAAGTGAGTCCCAACAGTGGACTGTATAAACAGGTTAATGTCCCCACAACACGAGCCATACAAGTACACACACAGATACATGTATACACATGCTCTGTAGAGATATTCTCTACACTCAGTATACAATCTGAGACACACACACACACGCCTGGTCCTCCCTTGATTGTTTCTGTGTTTATGGCCCATTTTATGACTGGAGAGCCTCTGATCTAAAGCATCGCAGGGCATCAAGTGACTTTCCCTGCAGCAACAGCGAGAAACAAACATGAACTCCTCTGACTCTGGCTCTAATTCAAGTGACAGAGAAGGTGCAGCTGTGGCACTAGCAACGCTGTAAATACAAAGTGAAATTCAAGGCAGAATTAGCTCACAGAGGGACTGCATGCTTCACATTTAAATGAATGAAGGTGGATTCAGACCAATTTATGACCAGTGAGAATATTTAACTCTGACTGGCTAGAGGAGGGGATTCATTTTAGCATAACCACCCAGCCCTGAGACCTCATCAGTGTTAACACTTTATATTCAGTGCTGGAAAGTTCCTTGTTTCAGCTGATCCTCACTCACTTGTGGGACTAATGTTTTAAGGTTGATAGTGTCAAAGCTAATTTTATCATTTATGACTGTATTGCCTCAAATATAGTTTGATTTGATCATGGACAGGCTGAAATTGCACAAGTGAGATAATCCAGTTTGAAGTGCCCTTTGGTCTGAGGCCGTGCCTTTGAAGACCTGCTGTCACCTACACAATTTTGTTAAAGTAGATTTCAGTGAAGGTTCTAGGCGTGGTCCCTTCACACTGCACATTTATCTGTTAACAACACTTCAGGAAAAGGTGCTGCACAGAATAGTTGACATATGGATTATTATTTGTGTTTTTGAAGCTAAGAGTCAAAGGAGTCAGTGTTGCTGTGTTCTTAGACAAGTATGGTTAAATAAATGATGACTAATGTTGACAGTTTTATTTTCTTTTAACAACAATCATATTAATTATAGTTATTTTCCCCCAGTGTATTAGTTTTAAATTTCACTATGGAGCGTCTGTATTATTACACCCTAAATTACCTGACTCAAACTATCCCAAATTGTAACATAAAAAGTACAATGATCATCACCAAGAGGCATATATAGCATCATGCATTCAAATTACTTGGAGAGTTTTTTGAAAGAAGACAATTCTAAAGGACACGGGCAGTATTTTCAAACATGTGGTAAAAATTGAGACTTTTATTAATATCAAATTGCAGCACATATTTCTAGGTCCTAATCAGGACTCAAAGGAAGAGAAAACACCTCAGTGTTGTGCATTCATTCATTCAATAGAGATGACAGTTGGATGATGATGAGTGTCGATGTCATTCAAAAGTTTCCCCATAGTGTGAATTTTGACTTTACAGGTGCATGTTCACAAATTAGCTTCTTTCTATGCATTTCAAGGTTTCACCCCGTTTTTTCTTCAAAAGCACTGGCATTTGTTTCCTAACACCATCCAAGTGAACTACCTCAGCTGCTGTCAGCCCTTAATAAATGCACCATAGAGTACAGAAAAACAGCAACACACACCTGTCACACCAAGCAAAGGTTCAGTTCTGTGGTCAGAAACTCAGATCTGGCCATGGGAACTGGTCTCATGCTTATAAGACACTTTTCTACACATTGATGTGCACGCAAAGATCTTTATGCTGTTTCCCATTCACACACCAGCGTCATCACCGGGAGCAACTAGGGGTTCAGTTGCTTAAGGCATAAAAGGATGCTTTGACAGATGGACTAGAGACGCTGGGGACTGCACTTCTGACGGCTAGGGAACGGCCTGCTTACCTCCAGAGCCGCAGCCTCCCCACTGTGGTTCAACTTGGATAGATCTAAGCGGTGAGGAGTCACTGCGGGGTATTTGTATCTGTGCAAATGCTTGTCATTCAGGGCTGTGCCTGGACATTTGATTAACTACTGTACAGCTGTAATGAAATATTGGAATACACATACAGAGCATCAGAATTATAGAAAATCAATTTTACCGTAACAATAGCAGTTTTGTAGTCAGTCTGCTACACATTGTCCCTGCACCGCATTTCTCTGTGCTGAGAGCTGCTGCTTGCATGAAATATCAAAATTCATCTGGATGAATGTGCACATACCCAGCAGGACTGTGTCAGATTGGAATCAGTGTCTCAGATTGGATTCATGTAGGACATAATCTGTTGGAAGAGTCTGTAGACATGTTGAGGAAAACCATCCTCAGCGGTCTGAGGAATGTGAATCTAAGGATTTGAGCTGTTATTGCTAACGCCTCTGATGTGCAGTTGGGAACAGGGGGATTCAGATGTAGTGCAACAGTGACACCCAGTGCACTGGCGATGCAGGAGGAAATACATAACCAAGAGTTACTCTGTGGGGGATCATGAAGATCTTCACAGAAATTACTGATGACATGAAAATGAACTTTCACCGTAATACTAATACATTTCACTCTGAAGACACTGCAAATTTTATATGTGCATCTGAATCCTGAGTGTGTGGAACCAGGTGGTTTTACATTGAAAACAACAAGTGAATCGACACTTGATCACTGATCTTGTCATGACAAAGATTTCACCCAAACACTCACTTCCCACCTGATTCCAACCCCTGAATCCTGTTACTTTGGCTGATGGATCAGCTTAATTTTCAGTTTTCATAAATCTGATTTTTTCTGAGCTTCATTTGAAAGATGTGGACCTAGTGTTGATGTCATACTTTCCTCTTACTTCATCTCAACAGGGAAGAAAGTCAGTGCTATTCAGCATCCATGGGAGCTGCAGGACAGTGCTGATGCTTTGTGTGCTTGAACAATGGATTAACACAAAGCAGAGCAGGCAGGTGGACCTCTACAGCCTCAGGAACAGAGAAACAGACCAGGGCTGAGAGAACATGGACAGCCACTACTCAAAGGTGAGCAGCTGGATGTGAATAGAGTGACTCAGTCATGAGCATAAGCTTTCATGCTGCTGAAAAGCTGGAAAATACTGGATGGAAATGAGTTACAGTTTCAAATGAAGTTCGAGCAACTGAGGGTTTGGTCACAAGTTCACCAAAGCAATGACATCATAGAAAGAAGTAGATAAAACAAGTTTCCATTCCCACCAGTGAGTTCATACAAAGCACTACAAAGGGGAGCACTACTGTTTATAGATCTTGGAGAGTAGCACTACATATGTGAAAAAAAGGTTGTGGCTCAGGAGCAGAGCAAAATCTGATAAACGGCCTGAGTTGACTTGAGCCGGCATTGTCTGTGGACACTGTGGGGTTGAAACTGTGGAGAAGAGATTGCACCTGTACCTGATTGTACCTATAAGACCTGTGACACCCTCTCTTCATCTCTGCTTATGGCTAGCAGTATGAGGCAACATGAACTAACACAAGGTAAGACACCTAAGTCTCTGATCATGCATTAAAAATATCTTTGTATATCCAATGTGGTCCTCTGGCGCCTTAGGATTCCCCCAGGAGGAATTCTAACTGCGGAGAGGCCTTTGTCCGACAATATTTGTAACTTTATACAAAAATGGACAAAGTCAAATGTAGTATTTGGCCAAATGTACAGAGCTATGAAGGAAGGGATTGATTTTATTTCTTAAGATCTTTTCTGCCACTTTTTGTGTAAACAAAACACAATAGCTTTGAGAAGATGCTGCCTTAAAGTGTGTGTGCCATTACCACAATTTCTACAATTCATCACAGGTGGAAAGTAACTAAGTACATTTATTCAAGTACTGTAATTCAGTACAATTCTGAAATATCTGTACTTTACTGGAGTATTTCCATTTTCTGCTACTTCATAGTTTGATTTCACTATATTTCAAAGAGAAATATTGTGTTTGTACTCACTGCATTTATTTGATAACTTTAATTACTAGTCACCTTTCAGAATGAGGTTAATAAAACAAAATGCAGTATTATCATATTGAACCCTGGTGGGAAATTCACAAGCTACCCAGCAGTATGTAAAGTACTTCAAATATGAGGTAGTTAAAAATTAGCTCCACCTTTACCAGCTGCAACTTTAAATGTGACGAGCACAATAATACATCAGTCATTATGATCCAGTATTAATGTGCCATTCAGCACAATGAGTGGCCAATTCTACTTTTTGTACTTCTAGTATATTTGATGCTAATACTTTTGTAGTTAAGTAACATTTTGAATACAGGGCTTTTACTTGTACAAGAGTATTTTTACATTATGGTGTTGATATTTTTACTTTAGTAAACAATCTGAGTACTTCTTCCATCACACCTTACTCCCCTCTATGAGAGCAGGCTTTTCGCCCCACGCTTAAGTGAGGTAATTCAGAACAGGAATAAAGGCATTTTCCCTTCAGACATGGTCAGATGGCACACTGCACAACAGTAGTTGTTTTGAAGCACACCGAATCTTAAAAAAACCTGGCTGTTCTTAGTAACAATTCAACTAAAATACTGGGCTGCATACAGAACACAAAAGTGCTCAAGTACTTTCATTTCTGCTTCTTTCTTTTCTTTGCAACACAGATGTGTCACTGTCAGACAGACAAAGACTGTGAGCTTTTTCAGGAAAATAGGTGAATGCAGCTTTATTGGAGGCTGTCCATAGAGCTAACAAAGTGTTCTGTATCTGGATTTGTTTCTCAAGGGCAAAGCATCCAGCGCCAGCCAGCAGGCAGCTTGCTCTGTGCTGTTTGTGCCCAAGATTTAATTTGGAAGCTAACACCATTTTGCGGCTGTCGTCCTCTGCACATCACCACCACAGAGAGACTCAAAGAGTGAGAGAGAGGGAAAAACAAAAATGGAAAAGTTAAAAGGAAATGAATAACACCCTGAGGCAATTCCCACACAACTGGCTTCTGATTTCTGTTTGCTTCCCAAGCTGAGCCGCCGCTGGGCCACCCCGGATGTTGACCAACAACTGACATTAAAAACAAATGAAAGGAATCATCATGATGTCTCATTCTTTTATCCAGGTGTGCATGGGGGCCAGGGTTGTGTAGGACATACACTTGGGCACAGAATATGCACAGTTTCATCTGTCATGAATAATAAGGTCCATTTAATTCCCAATGAATGTTTTCTTATCTTGTTGCTGGATGAGCTCATGGTTAGAAAGAGACAATGCATAATTCACTTCATGTAACCACTGAACTCCATAGTCCCTGCGGAGGGGTGGTGGGGCCAACACAGCTTAGTTTCTCATTTTTATCACTCATTTATATGACCTCTCATGAAAACCACAAAGGAGGAAAACAAGTGTTTCACCACACCAATAACTTAGAACAAGACACATCAGGACACGGTGTGCTGGTTTTGCATATACTTACAGTAAACTGTAGGTGTGAATGGTGGTTATATAAGAATGTTTTTAGTGATTTCTTTTTGTTTAGCATTTCTTTTGGGCAGCTGATGATGGTGAAGAGGCAGATAGGGCTTGAGGGGAGAGAGAGGCCTATGAACTGGAAGTGAACCGGGGACAAAACTCTCACCATTACCAGCATACCAGAAACTAAGAAATCCTGTTTTGTATTTGCACTTTCCTGGTAAATGACATTGGCACACATGTCAACACACAAAAACAAAAGCTAAGCATGAAAGTGCATTCTTGACCATGACGGCAGTCATCTGAAAAACTGTATTTAAAAGGTAACTGTTTGCTTAATTATCATTGAGATTTATATGTTGACATTCAAGCTTAATACAACCTCAAAACAGTTGGTAAATGGACTGTATTTATATAGCGCATTTTTCCACAGTGTTGCACCAGCCAAAGCACTTTACAAGAGATGATACACCATTCACACCCCGACGACGGCAGGCTACCACACAACAGCGCTAGTCAAGCCACCAGGAGCAACTCGGGGTTCAGTATCTTCCTCAAGGACACTTAGGCATGTGGGGAGACCGGGAGTCGAACCATCAACTTGCTGGTCAGGAGACAACTGCCCTACCTCATGAGCCGCAGCCATCCTTGGGACAATGAAACATTTACCACAGTGTGAAGTTGCCATTCCTTTTCACTTAAAAGACGTTTGGGGACTGAGGACATTTGTCCCATTCTCCCTGCAAACAAGTTTTAAGGTGCAACAGTCCTGGGTTTTCATTGATACAATGTGTGTTTCAAAATGCACCACACATTCTCTACTGGGGACA
This sequence comes from Monopterus albus, assembly GCF_001952655.1. Lineage (NCBI taxonomy): Eukaryota > Metazoa > Chordata > Actinopteri > Synbranchiformes > Synbranchidae > Monopterus > Monopterus albus. The sequence goes on from NW_018128317.1 coordinate 16,105, forward strand.
GGTCGGGACTGCAGGCAGGCCAGTCCAGCACTTGGCCCCCTCTTCCTCCACAGCCAGGCCTTGGTCATGTGGCAGGATGAAGTTTGCATTGTCTTGTTGAAATATGCATGGGCATCCCTGGAAACACCGTCATCTTGAAGGCAGCATATGTTGCTCCAACATCTCTATGTATTGTTCAGCATTAATGGAGCCGTCACACAAGTGTAAGTGACTTTTTTCCCAGGGCACTGACACAACCCCAGACCATGACAGACCCTGGCTTTTGGACTGGTTGCTGGTAACGGTCTGTATACTTCTTTTCATCTTTGGTCCGGCGCACACGGCATCCATTTCTTCCAAAAAAGACCTAAAATCCTGATTGGTCTGACCACAGTGCACGTTTCCACTGTGTGACGGTCCACCCCAGGCACCTCTGAGCCCAAAGCAGTCAACTTCTGGACACCGTTGACATAGGATGGATGTTTGCTGCAGGGTTTTACTTACCTCAGAAACAACTGATACACTCCATGCTTGGACTGTACTATCTACTGCTGTAATAACTAAACCAATGTTTAACTCATTTAGTTATTTAGTGATCCAAAAGAAAACAAGCAACAGCACGATCCAACAATATGTTTTGCCCAGAGGTCACATTGGCACAGAGTCTCAACACTGCAACTGCTTAATAAACTGAAACAGTGGCCATTCTACTAATTGTTTCCAGCATGCTTGTTCTCAGGAGGTGGAATGCCGGAGGAAAGAGAAACAGTGAGGCAGTGAAGAAGAAAATAAGGAGGTAGATGAAGCCTTTTGCTCTTTTCAGAAGTTGGTGCTGCTTTGTGCTGAGGGCCCAAGCCAGCCTCCAAACTAAGATTGGGGGCACATGTCTGCTGAAATTGAGGCCAGCAGATGGCATTTTATTTGAAAATACACCAAAAGCTGCTCAGAACTGACAAGGCTCGGGAGAGACGTGGTGATGGGCAGGTACACAAGTTGGATCACTCACATCAGGAACAGGAAACTAAAGGCCAATTAGAAACAGCAGAGACCAAAGCTCTGATCCTCGACAACACTGAGACACTGTGACCTTTAGAAAATACTAATTTCCAAAGCGGAACATGTTTTCATGTCTCCTCAGTTTGTTCCCCTAAGGATGTTTTCTTTTTGTCTAAATTCAATTTAGTAGTAGAATAACAGACAATAATAATGAGTAGGAGGCTGAGGCAAATAAATAGATGAAGACACACTAAAAAACATAATTACATTCTGTGGGACTTTTAGATAAGATAAAAACAGATTGAAAGAAGAAATAAATTAAATGAAAGCAAATTATATATTTGTCCCTCAATATAAGCAAACATGAAAAAATGGGAGGTGCAGTTCAACATCAATAAACCGCTTTTTTCATTCAATATCCAAAATAATAACAATAATACAAGTGTTTTGGTGGAGAAAGTAGACTGAAATCTAATTGAACACCAGAAAATGTCAATATACAGGCTTACACAGCACCAAAGTGCACAAAAACCTGTCACAACAGTCTGTAACAAAATCAGACTTAATACATCCAACAAATCCCTGATGCCAATACCTTAAATTAACCTGGCACATCCCCTATTTGGAGCAACCAGAGACAACAGTATCACTCATTCTGCCATAATCGTTATGGTTTTCCTGCTATGCTGTAATCAAGTGGACAGGGCCAAAGGGTCTCAAAGCTTATCACAAACTCTATGAGGTGCATTTTTAACAAGCTGGAGTCCATTGACTCCTAAGGAGAGCAGAAGGAAATGTACAGAGTTTCATTTAAAGAACTGAAGAAGCTTTCAGAATAAGTTAAACTGCACTGCACAAATCAAAGTCGTGCTTTCAAGGTCAGGCCCGTCCCGGTGAATAAGAGACTAACTGAAGACAAATGCAGACACACTTTCCTATCAGGCAATAAAGCTTCTCCTAATAAATCTGCTGTGAAGGAAGACACTCCATTCAGACCGTCTGTCTTTTCCACTCCAAGGATCAATGTCTGGTTCTCAGAAGCCACTCGTGACAGTGAGTATAAGAGGTCCTCAGTGCCGATGCCAGTGTGCCTGTCACCCTGTATAACCTCAAGCACCCCACAAAAGCAGACTTGCACAATCACAAATGTACATGCATGAAAGAGCAACAGTAGAAGGTCTCAATACCCATTCACTCATTTTTTATTTACAAATATCTAGTGGTACACATACACACAGAGACAGTAAAAGGAACATGTCAACAGTCACATGACCTACAGACTGTGAATGATGGTTCTGTTCTTGAGGCTCTGGACATACTCTTTGGCCTGGTTGAAGCTCGTCTTCTCCTGCAATTTGGGTGGTGGTCCCTCCACCAGCTTGACAAAGTAGTGGCAGTAAACTTTGTCCATGATGCCAAACATCCCTCGGCCATGGTAACGGATTCGCTTGAGGTACTTCCCTTTGCTGGAGAAGGACTCAGCTGCAGGAGGGAAAGTATGGGATGAAAAGAGGGGGTGAGATAAGGCACAGAATAACTCATTAAATTCATAGAGGTGCCTTTGAATGAAAACGGGTCAAAATAAAGATGGAGGTGACTTTAGCCTTATCTGTAATAACAGTTGCAACTTCATATAAAGGACTCTCTCTTCACAGGATCTGAACTCAGAAGAAATCTACTGCTTTTAAAAAATAAAAATCACCCGCTTTCCCTCCAAATGAATGTCCATTTTCACACTTTGAAATTTATTTTTTCTTGCTTTTGGCACAATGGCTTACACCATCTGATGGATAATATTAGATTTCTCAGTAGTTTTGGGAAGCAAAACTTTTTCATTTGCACATACTTCAACAAAGTCTGCATACTTAAATAAAAAACATCTTTACATGATAAGATTTTTACACCAAAACATATTTAAAATGTCAAATATCTTCATCAACAAAGTCACTTATGTTTTCAGTCTTGTCCGTTTGCTTTTTACTCAGGTAGCAGGTTGTCTCAAAATCTACTCATTAACAACTGCTTTATGTTAACATGTTTAGGCATTACAGATGAATGGGTTTTATTATTTGGTCTGAATGTCTTGTTCAGGTTCAAGACAATTAGCAACCACATTAGCTAAAACCCAGAAAATGAGGCAAGGAGAAATTATTTTTAATACTCACTGGGAATCAACACTGAAAGCGAGACGTTAGCGACGTGTTCTGTGTCTTTATCATTAGAACAACCGTCTGTCAGCAGGACAGCGGCCAAACAAAGAGTCTTCACCAGACTGACTGATGAACGGAAATGTACTGGACCAAAGGTTTTCATGCAAGTGTGTCAGGAAGAACTCATTGGCACATTTAAGTACGCATGGTTTAATAATTTTATTGGTTTTCCCCAGCTCACTGCGGGCGGCGCGTGAAAGTGAAACCAAAAAGCTCAGAGGTGGATCAAGAGCCCGATCACATTAAAGGGTTTGCAAGACACAAAATATGGGGATTTGTGTGATTTAAACAACTGTCTGTGGCGATTAGGCTTCATAAACACAGCAGAGGGGAAAACACAACAGACCTGCAGTGTAAAAAATGTGCATGCATATGTGTGAGGGGTGCGCGACTTTGAGTCAGTGTGGATGGACATTTTATAGAATGGAATTCTAACTGCAGCTTGAGACGCACATAGAAAATGCATCTAAAATGCACTCAGTGTAGATTAGAGGCTAGACATCCAGCTGCAAGAGGGTACTTTGTGTTCTTAATGTGCAGCTGTTTGCACAGTGAAGTCCTTCAGTGCTGCAGAAACTCACCTACATACAAGTTGGATTTGTACTCTACATTGTGATTCCTGACTGCCATCTCCTGGGCTTCAAGGAGGACCTGAAACACACACGCAAACAAAGATCTGTGACATAGACTTTTTGTACATAGACAGGATGATGATGCATGAATGACCACACAACAACTAACATTACATTAACATTCATTTGTAATTGCTGTGTTAATTTTAGCAAACATATGTTTGCTAAGAGTCAGGAGGGGTGAACATGCAACCACAAACCTCTTTCATGATCTTTGCCCCTTTTTTGTCATTGAACTCCAGCTGTGCAACGGCTTCATCAATGCTCAACCCTCGGATCTGTGAAGGAGAACAAAGAATGAGTGAGATGAAACAGCCACATTAACCTTTCCTGCTCAGATGTAAGGACCTCAGGGTGTTGCACTGCCTGCTGATAGTGCTGTTTAACTGTAGCACCATCCTCAGCCAGTTCTGACCACAGCGAGTCTATGAAGAAAACAACAGAAAAACAGCTGCATGGGATAGATAATGAAAAACTAATAATCATTCCAAGGTTTGTATAGTGATGGCAATTACATTTCAGTTATCTTAACTGACTTTCCACCTGTTAGGGTGATTTTTATTTTTAAGTAGATATGAATAGAATTAGTTAAGGTTTTTTTATTTTATAGCATACATAAGTCTATATACTTTATTCTCACAGTTATGTTTATGTAGTTACATATCACACTATCACCACCTGGCAGATGAGCCCAGGGGAATTAGGGTTCACTGGGACACTATGGTTAGTAAACAGAGATTAGATCTGAAGCCAGGAAGAGGAGAAAACTTCAAAGGTAAAACCATATGCGCACACAGAGGCAGAGCAGTTTTAATTAGAACCAGAAAGCAATGCCTAATATGGAGCAGTTAGTTGGAAACAAAGGAAGAATTAAGTGTTTATGTAGAAATTAAGACAGTATAGGTATTCCTCCCCTTTTTAGGGTGCTGTTCACGACCACTGGAGCAGAGAGGACGATTGGAGGACGGACGGACTGAAGGACCAATCACGGGAGAGTTAAGTCTAAACCACGGCTTCTCCCCAACAGTTTTTGACCAATTAGATAGTAGTACCTTTTCATACAAATATTGTATACCGACAAGTTGAGGACAGTCTTTTCTGTTTATCCTAAACAGTGAAGATCCATGTGCACATGCTTATTTTGATCCGTTAATGCATAATACATTTCACACTGGGGAATAGCCGTTTACTAGTCTTCTCTTCTCAAATAAAAGAACTCGCCCCACACACCACGTAACACCAAGAGATGTTGACAACCTATTTATATATCCTGCCAAACAAACAAACAAACACAGAGCATCCTTGGTAGTCTGTTCACTCTTGACCCACAGTGGATGTTTTAAAATTCAAGAGTCAGAAAACAATGCACAACTAAAAATACCTGTTTCAAACAAGCACTGCACAGAGATGAATCTCACAAAATCACTCACTACAGCAGAAACACAGGACATTGTTTGATGCTATTCATAATGACGCTGCTTTAAGAATTTAATATTGCTGGAAAAAAAAAATCCCATGTCTTACCAGTTTGGCTAAGTACCACATCTTGTCTTTGCTGTACTTAATCTGCCTCCTACCGTGGTGGATCTCCTGTGGGGAAAAAAATACCAACATGTTTATATACATTAAGATGTTTGTAGAGAGCAAACCCAACTTCACAGTCTGAAACTTGACATACAATCATTTTAAAGTCTTTAAACCAACTCATTTTCCCACAGGTGACACCTGAGTGGGACATGCTCTCACTCTGCACTTCATGTTAAGACTCACTGCTGGTCTGCGAGGCTCATCTGGATGCTGAGGTGGATACACCTTCCGGTTCTTCTTCTCCCAGTGTTTTTCTTCCAGTGAAGCGCTGGTGTGGACATAAGAGAGCTGCTGAGGGCCGCCACCCAGAGCCTGTATCCTGGAGAAATGCAGAGGCATGTCACTGTATATGTGAGAAGTGCGATATTATTTCATCATCAGTTCCAAAAGATTGTTTTGCTGAAAGTCCACCTGCATGTCAAGTTTGCTACAAGCAGGGAAAATTCACTGTATCTTGTTTATGTCCAGGCTGTTAGTGCTAATGTAACTGTTCCCTCTTACCATAATAACTGTGTAGGGTGTGTATGTGTTAACACTCTGCATATCACTCCTCGACAATAAACACTCAATTTCGCCTCCTAACTATACCGGTGCATTAAGTAACGTGATGTGAACAGGCAGCTTCCGCTCCCTAACGTTATCTATGTAATGTTACACAGCAAAGTTGTTAATAATGTGACATGCTATACTGAAGTCGGACTCATAATACGTTGATGCTGCTGATATTCACCAGTATATTAACAGGTACACTATCATTGTTATCATGCAAAAAAGAAGCAGCGAACACAAGTAACCGGTATGGGTTTGCTTTGTCTTTCTACAGAAACAGTGAATATATTAGCTATCTTAAAGCTAATAGCTATGATGCTTCACCGATATCGATGTACTAACCTTGATAGCAACGCTCCAGATATATTCCTAATACAAGAGATACCTGGAGAAAGTAGAAATCCGTTAAAACATAACGAACATATATAATAGCCAATTTGTTGGTGATCAAGATAAATTTCTCCTACCACGTCCTGTCATTGCAGTCGCCATCTTGCATTTTTACGACTGTGCCGTCTTCGGTTTACGATACTAATATTTACCGGGTTAACAGCGAAATAGGGTTTTTGTCGTCTTTACTGTATGTGACTCAGATCCTTTGGTTATAAGATGTCTTTAAAAATAACAGCAATAAAAATGATGATGTAACACAATTGCTAAAAATTTTTTAAGACTGCAAAGTCGGCACGGTTGACCCATCTAGGATTCCGTACTCGACACCAACAAGATTTACGACACCACGTTAAATGTACGACCGTCAGTGTTGTAGTGATCGTAACATGTGAGAAGTTTAATGTTGGGAATATAGGCTCTACTAGAGAACAGCTATTGTAAACTGTCAGAGGCGCCATGCACGAAAGATCGCTGCCTGCCTCTCCCAACTGGTACTGCTCGCGCTGTAGTGACATCAACAGCAGAGGTTTACTGGGCATCGGAGCCAAAAACACAATTTATCTGATTGATGTGTCTGCATCCGTGTGCAAGGTCGTAGGTGAGTCTGCTGTCACTGGTGGGTATCACACAGATAGGACGGAGGTCACTTTAGCATTTGTTTTTGAGTTTCTCAAGCTAAAACGTGTTAACTCCAGGTAAAAGTCATGTCTTTGTTTTTGAGATCACCACAGGTGTGATTTATACTCTTGGACGTACGTACTGAAACAAAACGACATGTTAGCAACCTGATCATAGATTAGTGATGTGAGAAATGAAAGGAATAGTGCTGAAATAATTATTTGAGCAACCACTTAGGACAGTAAAGACAAAATACATTGGTGGCTTAAAGACCTGACTTATTATTTATTAACTAAAATGATTGAATGAGCACTACAGGTTAGTGCTGGAAACATCATTTGATTCATGGATACAACCACTTTGATAATTGAGTAATTGTTTAAACCATTTATCGAGCAAAGATTGAAAAAATAGCCGGTTCCAGAATTTGCTGCTCATAAATTATGGATTGGTTGGGCACAACAAACACTTTGGGTGCTGGAAAACTGTGGTGAGCATTTTCAGACATATTTAGACTAAATGATTAGGTACGTAGGTAGGTAGGTAGGTAGGTAGGTAGGACTTTATTGATCCCACAGTGGGGACATTTTAGTGTTCCTGCAGCAGTATTCCAGTGTTCCTGCAGCAGTAAAAGACAAAACAACATGACACCATAAGAATAAACACCCCACACAATTCTTGAGAAAACAAGATCCAGGTATCTGAAAAACCAAATAAAAACATGGTATTTCAGAGACAATCAAGAACAAGAATAGACCTCCCACAGTTTGTGCCTGAGACACAAGTCAAAAAGATACCTAGGAACAAGACAAAAAAGAATAGTATTGAGAGGAATCAAGAAAACAACCAGGAAATCAAGAACAATCGAATATTACTTAGGAGATGTTGGTGAGTTATGTTTGTTGCACTTTGATGGGATAGAGGGGGGATAGAGGTCAAAGCTGTAGCAGCAGTGTTTGAGTTTTAGGATAAATGAGATTTCTAAGAGAGCCTCTTTCCATAATGTAGCTTTATAGCATCTTTCATTATACCCACCACCGTACCTGTCCACCTCTTTCAAGCTATTTTGTGACAGAATTTCTGTAGAAATCCAGATTCTTACAATAGCAATTAGCGGTGATTTTCTAAGACTTTAGAAAGCTTTTACAGAGCCACAGAAGACATCAACTACAACTGTTTGCAAGGCCTTAAGAAGATTTAGTTTTTTCTGTGTGAAAGTAAAAATCTCCAGTCACCACTCTGGTAAATCCATTCAGTAGCGATATCAGGGCCTTGCACCTCAGTTTCAATACTTTGTGGCCCCTTTCCTGGTTTTACACCTTGGTGACACTGACAGCCACGTCTCTGTGTGTTTTTCAGGTGAGCTAGCTGGCCATAAAGACTTGGTGTCAGGCTTTTCATTTTGTCAGCATGCAGGGCAGAGTCACATCTGTGCCAGCTCGTCCAGTGATGGAAGTATTCGCTTCTGGGACTCAGACAACAAGTCTCTTATAAGGGAGCATGCAACTCATCGGGTGAGAGTCAACTGTCCTGTCCTGATGTCTCATCGCTGCAGAAACGATGCATTTTCACAACATGCTGGCGCCCCCTGCAGGCTGATGTCTGCTTTGCACTAGCAGCTGTCTGTCAGACCCAGTCACACATTTCTGAGCTGTCCTGGTGAGATTTGACTGATGGGGGGAGAAAATTCACCATCTGAGCTTGACAGTTTTTACTCTGGGGGGACAAACGGCACAACATATTTCTGTAGTTGGCTTCAAAGCCACTCCTCTGCAGCAGTTCATTGTCTTGAGGGCATTTTTTAAAACAGCTGTCCGAGTTAAAAAGGGCACCGCTTATTTACTTTCCATTATTTGCTTCAAAGTATGCCTGCTAGGGATGGTATTTTGTGGTTTAATCTGAAAATTGAAAACCACAGAGAGACAGGATGGGTGGGCTTCCATCTTTGAGGACAGATTTGGATCTAAAATAGGTATTTATTTGTTAGTCCAACAATGGATGTGAACAGTTTGCTTAACATGAATGAGGCATAAAACAGTCTGTGAAGCACAAATGTGTTTTTTTCCATTTCAGCAATCATAAAACACAAAACCTTTCCCTTAATCCAGAGTAATTACTTTGACATATTGTCGCTGAAGTTGTTTTGTCCACACACACAGAGCCCCGTCTCAGCAGTGCACTGGTCCCCGGTGGATAAAAACCTTGTGGTGTCGGGGGATGAGAAGGGCATCGTGGTATGTCAGTGGTACCACACAGGGGACACTGCCAGCTTCTTTCCTGAGCCCAGGACCATCTTCTGCCTGACCTGCTCCCCTCACACCTGGAACTCTGTGGCTATTGGGTATGAAGACCACAGAGCACCACTGTAAACACCACAGTGTATCCTGAGGGGACTGAAAGGGTTTTTTTTTTCTGTAAACAAAGCCCAGGAACTCAAATCTGAACCAAAATAAGACTGGTTTAGTGTGGCTTTGTCTGAACAGTAGGGGTGGGAATCTTTGGCAGGCTCACCATTCAATTAAAAAATTATTTGATTCAATAAAAAAAAAAGAAGAGCAAAATATTTTGGCTCTGACTGTAGTTTACTATGTGTCATTTCTGTCATTTGCCCACTGGGCTGCTAAGAAAGTTTAGCAGTTAAGCTAACTGGTTCTGATGAGCATCAAAACCAAGTACTTTACATACTGCTATGTAAGCAGAGTGTCTAGAGACAGAGAAACAGTGTTTGCTTAATAGCTAAAACTTGAAAATGATTAAAATCAGCAGAATGTGTACTGAAAAGAAAGCACATCGCTTATGGAGTTTCTATTCACAACAGTGAGAGTAAAGAGCTTTCCTTTTTACATGCTGTACCTACCTCCTGAGGAGCAGCATATTCTCCATTAATCAATACTCCCTTTGTACCTCACTGTAGAAAGTGGTCAAAATACCCCTCTGGAGCCCCCATTAAAGTAAAAAACAAATACAGTCTATAAAACTGGCATTCTGTTTCTTTAGATTTGATTTTGAAGGGGCCTTCTAAAGTAAACACTTCAAATCTGATATCTGCAGACCCCTCCTCACTTCATCTCTTCTGCTTCCAATTCAGCAGTTTTAGCTTGCAGAATTTTTGTAACAGGAAACATTCTTGAAGTTGAGAGTCAAACTGTAATCAGCATATACTGTACATAACAGTATGAGTGATTGTGACAACTCTGTTATTGTTCTGTCTAAGGTACAAAGATGGGATGATCATATTGATTGATGTGAGTAAAAAAGGCGAGGTGATGCACCGTCTCCGTGGACATGACGATGAGATCCACTCGCTAGTGTGGTCGCCGCTGGCCAGAGAGGATGCCCTCTGCAGCAGACCTGAGGACGGGGAAGGTGCCTGCCATTCCTATATTGATTTGATTCATTATCTGCTTTTTTGTGTGTGTGTGATATTTTGCGCAAATGACTATATTTTGAAAAAAAAAAAAGATAGAGAGAAATATAAAGTGCTGATGATCCTGTTTTGATTATTCATGTGACATGTGGACTTTGTTTAATCTGGCAGCATCTAATGGAGTGTCTACAGTGGGAGAGAAGGGCTGCTATCTTGCCTCCGGTAGCAAAGACCAGACCGTGAGGATCTGGAGCACAGTGAAGGGCAAAAGTGAGGTTCACCCTAGTTTTGACCAAATTAGTTATTTTCGCTAGAGTAGTTATCATTAAAATGTAGACCTTATACTTTTTCTCCAAAAAGCAAACTGTACAGATAGTAATCATTTATGCAGGACAGGGGAGTCTTAATTTATGATTCGATTTTATAATGGGTCTTTTGGTAAAAGTGTTCACATTGCTTATGTGCTTTTAAGAAAGATGGACCTGGGATTTTTTTTTTATCCTGTCATTCGCCTCTACTTACAGGTGTTATGACTCTGAAGCTGCCGTATCTGAAGAAAAGAAGCTCCGCAGCTGATCCTGGGGTCAAAGAAAGACTCTGGCTCAGCGTCCTTTGGCCACAGGGACGACCAACACAGCTTGTGTCCAGCTGTTTCAGGTATACACACGTCTTTTACTCAGAACATCAAAGACACCTTACTTAATCATTTTCTGAAGTAAATACAAGTTTTTATGTTGTTTTCCTTTCTTAATAGCAGTTAATCATATTGCAGAGATTTTGAAACTGTCAGTGTTTTACCCTTATTAATTGCAGTGATGCATTTACAAGCAGGGGCTAGTGAAGATTATGCTCCAGTTGTAGCGAAGACAATAAAATGAGCAAAATCACCAGTAATTCCTTTTATAGTGTCTGGAGATCAGCAGATTTGTCAGGAGCATCCTGGCTAGATGACAGCAGTAAACAGCACAAACTACAGTACAAAACAAAGCTAATAAAATGTAAACAGATGGCTTGGATTGTTGACTATACAAAGACATTATTCATCTTCACATACTTTAGTTAAGAGCATGCATGGGCTTACATCTGTGTGTGTCCTCAGTGGTGAGTTGGTGATGTGGGACTTGGCCAGGTCAGGGAAGCAGAGGTGGAGTCTGTTCGGGGCTTCTTCAGAAGGTCAGAACCACAGCAGGATCGTCTTCAACATGAGTTCAGTTCACCTGCAGGACGACAGAGAGCTGCTCATCAGCACCTCCATGGACAGAGAGGTGAGTCACAACAGAAGCTTTAAACAACCTCTGTTTGACACGTGCTGGGAAAGTTCACATTTTTTATGTGATATCAAAACCACCCTGGCTGGTTTGACTGAAATACCAAATCAGGACAGTCTGCTGTTGTCCAGCATAAGACTGAGAACTCGTAGTACTTTTTCTTGTAACTGTAGTTTGACTTTTCAAAACTGCTAATTCACTTTTCTTGCCTGAGAGTTGGATGCGAAGATCGGTACCACTCATATATATCAATATCTGACAGTTAAATATGAACCTTCCACCTGCAGTCAGTTAGCTTAGCATAAATACTGGTTACAGGGGGAGGCAGTTAGCCTGGCTCTGTTCAGAGCTAACAAAATCCACCAGTCAACCTCTGAAGTTCACTGATTAACCCATTATCAATTTATCTACATTTAATGACCATGTAGTGTTTTTCGGGGGGGTTATATGCTAGACTTTGTGCTAAGTGAGCTGACTGCTTGGCTGGGCTGCATTATGGATCCATCCCAGGTCTTTTATATGATCGTTCATCAGTCCTTGCTTGACCCAGAAGTCATTCTGGTTGAACAAGGATCACGGACATTTTAAGACTCTTATTTGCTCTGAGGCAGGAGGAGGCTGCTGGAGGAGCCATGAGCAAGGATACACAAGACCTTCCTTCATGCAAGATGCCCCTTTATTAGAAATCAGTTGGTGATTGGACGCTTCATATGAAGGATCACAGGAAAGGATATCTCATATCTAAAAATGTTTTTCCTTGAGTCCTCTCTCCTTTCATCTTACATAGGCAGGACTAAGAAGCAAGTAAAATGACGCGAGACAGGCAAACACTGGTGCTTATAAGAGACTTGGGATTTACCCACAGGGTGTACAGACATGAGTGGGATCAGTCATCTAACTCTTGGCAAGAAAGCCAATAAGCATATTGTTTCAAAAAGCATTTGATTGAAAGGTGGTTGCAAGAAATGCTGTAACCAATATGATTCACTGAAGGAGTGACGCCTCTGACTTCGTGCTGTTACCAAGCTGACTCACTGAAGGAGTGACGCCTCTGACTTCTTATTGCCCAGATTAAATGCTGGGACCTGGCGTCTCTGGACTGCTGCTGGACTCTGCCCACCCTGGGAGGTTTTGTCTACGCCCTGACCTTCTCCCCTGTTGGTTCAGGGTGTCTGGCGCTGGGTGTCGGTGACAACATGATCCGGGTGTGGAACACACTGACCACCCAGAACCACTATGACACCAGGTCCTTCTGGCAAGGCATCAAGTCCAAGGTCACAGCGGTAAGATGTCTTGGCTTGATTTTGTCTAAATGCTTCATGTAAGTTAATCTTTTATCAGCATTTAGCCTGTAATTATCTTTTAATTTGGGTTTATAGAAACTGTGTCTACTAATATTGAGCTATGGTATACAATCAACTGCATATTTGAAATGGATTAGAGGGAGGAAATCCCAGAGCAGTGGGCACAAGTCAGCTAAATGTCAGCTGTTTAATAAATTCTTCTGCTGAGTTGCTGATAAGACCACATACTCTCCTATCGGCCACTCACAGCCAGAACCTTCTGAAGACATTTGTAAACTTGCTGTGACTCAGGCTGTATGTTATCGCTTTAAACCGCTTTTAATTTTTCACTCTAATCTTCAAACCTCCACTGAACGACTTGACATAAAGGAAGTGCTTGAGATAAGATGTGTTAACTTCCCATTCACTGCAGCTGGCGTGGCACCCGAAGAAGGAAGGGTCTTTGTCTTTTGGAACAGATGATGGTAAAGTTGGAATCTACAATGTCTTCTCAAACAAGTAAGATTCATTATTTCACGTTTTGCACCTCTCTGTTAGTCTAATAGTTTATTACCTATGGTCATTTTCTTAAAACCATTTGTTGAAAGGGGAAGGTTTCAGGTACAGTACATCAAGATGAGCACAGAGAAAGTGTGATTGTGAGTACCGGTAGTTTGGAAGCCAGTCCTGGTGGTCCAAAAGGTTACTCAAGTGTGATGTTAAACACTGAGCCTGCATTGACAATTGTCTTTCAGTAATTTGGGACAGTTATCCAGTAGTTGAAGGCTGGAAATGAAAATTTGTTGCATATTCATGTATTCTGGATTTGTAAATCATTTTAAGAATTTCTGGCCAGATAATTAAGCTTTTTTTTTTTTAACAGAGAAACCCTATCAGAAATGAACATTTAAAGCTCAGTGTTCTTGTCTTTGACTATGTCTGAATGGAATTTTTAAACATAACTTTTGTTTGTTTATGCTAAGATTTGACAGGTCAACTTCTAAAAATGACTTCAAAAAAAGGATGACTCCTGAGATTTCAGTTTGTAAAGTTTTTGTAAAAGTCATGAGACTTGTTTCATAATCGCTTGTGGCCCCGAGTCCCATTTTCCTGCAGCTGTTCCTGTCATTTCCTCCTGACTTGTCATTTGTTTTGCTTCATCTCCTCCCAGGCCTCCGCAGATATCAAGCTCCTATCACCGAAAAACAGTGTACACGTTGGCCTGGGGACCCCCTGTCCCCCCGATGTCATTTGGTAAGTTCCTAATGAACTTTTAGCAACTGCTGCTGTCTCCTCTGAATGCTCTGACCCAGCAAAAACGCTGGCAGCAAGATGCTGAAAAGTGTCACGTCAGCGAGGCAAAAGCCCAAACACCTCCATGTGCGCTTTTGTAATCAACTCAGTAATTGAATGAGCTGAGGAAACGTTTACTACTCACCACCTCCTACTTCAGCCACTCATGGGGAAATCAAGGCGTAGGAAGTTAAATTTACCAGCTGTCGGCGGATGACATTTTGATTTGTGTATCCATCACACATCTTTTAAGCCATAAATGCAATTGTCGCCATGCCAACAATCTGCTGATTGCTCCTAAACGAACAAAAGGAGCCACTAATTTGTTTACTTGCTGCATTGGCACTGGTGCAGCTCAGTTCATGTCTCTGGTGCAGTTTGACCCTGAAACTATCTATAATTCTGCATGTGTGACAGTAGAAGGGAAGCCGTCGTATAGCCTGTACAGCTGTGCCGGAGAAGGCATCATCCTGCAGCACGATCCATCTAAGCTGAGCGGCGAGGCGTCGGACATCGACAAGCTGATCAGAGATACCAACAACATCAAGGTGGGAGGGATGTTGATGTGATGATGATGTAATTCTCTGGGCTGTTCACCTGCGATCTGTGTCACAGTCAACTTCTAAGCTTTATCTGTGTTGGTTGATACTGTGGGGTTGACGGACTAACACTTGGCACTATTCATTAGATGTTCTCATTTAGCAGCCTGGTACAACTGCAAAATAAATACATGTGTTTTCTCTGCAGCTGATGCATATATTTGTTTGGCCAGTTCACAAATCATCCTTCCAGAATGTTATAGCAAAGCTTTCTTTATTTATCTGTATTCTCTCAGGATCTATTTATATCTAAGCACAGACTTCAGAAACCCTTTACTGAACCAGGAGCATCGGTCAGACAAAATACAACCTGACAAAAACACTTCAGGGTGGAGAACAATCCCAGAGAATTCACATGAAGAGTTTACAGATTTGAGGTTTTCTGTGTCAAGGTGTTAATCAAGCAGATATTGTGGCTCCTGGCTCTGACAGTTGGCTGCTGAATGTAAATGGAGGCGATTTGAATAGGTTATAAAGGTGTTCTGTTTCCCGACAGCACAAGCTGTCTCCACACACTGACCTCAGTTGGAAGCCAGATGGGAAAGTGGTTGCCATCGGCAACGAGGATGGGTGAGCAAACCGTTGGGCCTGACCCTTCTCATAACAGACCGTCAGCCCTGTGGAGTCATGGAAGGGGCCATTGACATCACATAGTCTGTAGGCTACAGAATAATGGATCTGTTTCTGTTAACTGGGTCATATGTGATGCTTAAACATCTTGAACCAGGCAGATTCACAATAAAACTTAAAAAACACTGCGGCCTTACCAACCAGAAAATCTGTTCACTGTTTAGCTTTGTAAATGTTGAACAGGTTTTGTGGTGACTTTGGACTTTGAACAGTGACATTATACAAAGCTAACATAAGTTTTAAAGCTACTATAATCAATGAGATGTCAGTTTCTTCAAATAGTAGATGTTTGGGCAACCAGTCTGTTTGGTTGTGTCTCGTCCTGCCTTCTAGTTTTCACCTTATCTTGGAAGTACAGTTACTTTGAATTCCTACTAGAAGTACAGTTTTTGTCTTTTAATTGGCTGCTCTGTGCCCTCTGCTGCAGGTGTATTGATGTGTATCAGGCTCCCAGTCTGAAGCTGCTGTGCAGCATTCAGCAGCACCACAAGATCATCAATGTGCTACTGTGGCACCCTGACCACAACTCTCCACCTGAGCTACACTGCCTCCTGGCCTCGGGCTCCAGCAATGCTACTGTCTTTGTGCATGACCTCCACGCCATCATAGGTGGGAAGAGACCTTGAACACATCGTATTATTAAATCCACCCAAGGGATTTTTCTGCAAACCCTACCTTATCTGCAGAAGCTTGCATTTTTCTGGATTTGATTATTTCAGCAAAGGGAATGTCACCTCACCAAATGTGCATTCCAGTGGTTACACTGAGATGAACATCACATCTTGGATATGTCAGATTTGAATTGCTCAGTATGCATTAATTTTACTGTGTTGCTTTTGTGCAGAGAGTCCTCCAGAAAGCCCTGTGGTGTTGACAGAGCCGTTTCGCAGGCTGTGTGGTCATACAGCTAAAATCACTAGCATGGCCTGGAGTCCGCACCACAAAGCCCGGCTGGTCACTGTCTCGTATGACGGCACAGCCCAGGTCAGCACCACGGCCATAAAGCCAAGATAATGTTCTTATCAGACACCACATTTTTGAAGGGTTTGGGTTCAGGGTTACTGCTCATGTAATACATGGACTTCCCATATTCACATATTTAGATTCCTTCTTCTCTTTCGCTGTTGGATGTTTATGTCCTGTTCAGGTGTGGGATGTGCTGCAGGAGGCGGCTGTCTCTAACTACCGGGGTCATGTTGGTTATCTGTTGTGCGTGGACTGGTCACCTGTCGATCCGGATGTGATCTGGACTGGAGGGAAGGACTTCACTGTGCAGGAGTGGTGCGTCTCCAAACAGGAGTTTACAAAACCACCTAAAGGTGAACATCTGTCTCTGCAGCACTGCGGATCCACCCAGAACCATCGTCCAACACTCAAGAATGGGTTAAATAAAAGTCATAGTTCTTCCTCTGTCTTTTGTTGTAACTGTAACAACGATCACATGCTTTTCCTCTCAGGGAAGAAGATGGTCGAGCTGAAGGAGAAGATGAAGGCCAATCCTAAGCAGAAGAGGAAGAACAAAAAAATGTCAGGGGGCGGAGGGGCTGCACTGTCAGAGATGAATGGAGAGTCAGTCACAGGAGAAGAGAAGGGTGTGACGGGACAGGAGCTGTCTGGTGAAGATGAGGAAGAAGTCAGCTCAGCGAGCAGTTCTGTACTTCCACCAGGTAGCAGAGCAGAAAACGGTGCCAAATTTGAACAGTAGGACTTATTCTTCAGCTTAATTTTGAAATTCTGTTTCAGCTACTTCTGAGATGCAAAGAAAATTCTCTGCTGCTGCTAAGAGCAAAGACAAACCAGGTAGACTATGGACTTAGGTTTAACAAAATGGCTTAATCTGGATGTGGTGTTGAAACTGTGTGTACGGATGTTTCTGTATGTAACTGTGCATTTTTCTGTGCGTGTTTCCAGACGCAAACCTGCTAAAGAAGAAGAAGCCTCGCTCCATGCTGCCCATCAGCACATCCATGGACCATCGGCCTAAAGATGAGCTTCTGCAGGACTGCATCACTTTGGCCTCTGTCAAGCACAACAATGGTGAGACTGAGTTTTCTGTGGGCTGGTCTGGTTTACTGGTTCACATGATTAGATTATTTAGAAAGACGGTGTGTAAAGGTGAAGAGTCAGAATAAGTGATTAGTTTTGGATTACACATTTCCATCTGGTGGCACGGTGGTAAAAGTAAAGCCCTGATCCCAAACGAGTGTGGGATCAGGGCTTTAGATCAGGATTACTTTTGGATCATCAGTTGTCAAAGCAACACACAGACTTTGAGTAAACAGGTAAACTGTTTTGATTACATGAAGATAAATACAAAAAAAGTTCTATAAATATAAACTAATGTACAGAGACCAGTGGAGTAGTGATAGTAAAAAGGTATATACAAAATAAGCTACATACAAAATAAAAAGAACTAACATTGGTGTCAGTATGTACTATAGCTATGTGCAGTATGAGCACAAGCCAGTAAATCATATGCGCAGTAGAAAACTACAGCAGCAGTGTAAAGTTAGATGCTGACCAGCTGGACACAAACTTTAGCTTTTCCTGTTTTGTTTAACTGTGGTTTAGGCCTCAGTCAGAAGCAGAACAGTGCACTGACTGTGTGTTTGTGTGCAGTGCCCCCTGCAGGGTGTGTCCTCAGCCAGGGAGAGCACATCCATCTGGGCCTCTTTTCTGACAGGGAGGCTCTGCTCCACATGTTTGAGGCAGAAGGTATGTGTTACTTTCTTTTTTTCTGCTTTCATGTGCTTACAGTATAAATCACAGCACAGTATAAATGTTAAATTGAATTAGGGTTCTTGATGTTGTGTCAGTGAGGTCATTCACTCTGCTGCGTGTGTCACCCTTCAGTGGAGGGTCACGTGGAAGCGGGTCACTACGACTCTGTTGTGTACCTGCGGCTGTGGGCTGGAGACCTGGAGGGGGCGCTGCAGCTGGCCACAGAGAAAGGAGAGCTGAATGACCACCTGCTCTCCATCGCTCCTATGGGTAACCACTGTTAATACTGATGTGTTGCCTTAGAATCGGGCTTTGGGAGGTGCTCTGATCCTCTGACACTGTGCTGATGTCTAACTGCTGTTTAAATTGTTTAGTTAGTTTAAGAACTTTTTCTTTATGAACAGTAACCAGGCACGTTCACGAGGTTTTGACTGAGTATTTCAAATTTTCTAGCATTTGCCTGCACATGACATCAAAATTAAAAACCAGTCGCTGATATGAACTGTTTTAACTTAAAAGTCAAAATTGGTCCCGATACATTTATGACTTAGTAATTCTGAGTAACAGTTCTAGTATCTCACCATTATGATTTAGTGCCCGGTATCTCCTGTTAATTTTTTAATGATTTCAAATTTTTATCTTTTTTATTAAAATTTTCTGCCAGGAATGAGTTTCTGCTTATAAAACGTATTCTGGGAATCTGGTTAAATGAAAACTTTGTAAACTAACAAAACTACATGAAGAAGCTGCTCAGCTTCACTGTGCTTGTTGTGACCTGGTTGGAAAAGTCTCTCTTTCACAGTAACACAGTCCCTTTCTGTAGTCTTTAGTCCTTTGGTCACCTCTTGACTGGTTTCACTGGTCTGCTTCTGATTTTTATACTTGGGGAAATAAACCGGTTCTTTGCTGTGTTTGCTCCTGCAGCGGGCTTCAAAGTGTGGAGCCAGACAGTGGAGGCCTTCGTCAAGCAGCTGTGTCTGCAGGAGCAGTACCTGAAGGCAGCGTCCCACCTGCTGTCACTCAACAAGCTGTATGAGGCCGTGGACCTGCTGCACTCTCACAAGCACTACAGGTTTTCCTCTTTAATCTTTGAGTTTTTTCATGGGCAATCACAAATTTTTTTACTTTTGGTCATACACTGTAACTACACACAGCTCTGCGAAGTTTGTTTGCTTTGCATCTCGTTTTGCTATATAATGGATTGTAGGTTTCATTTACCGATTATACATATTTAATGACACTTCTTCTATTTTTAAGTTCATGCCAATCTCGGCATGTTTCGTCTGTGTTAAGTCCAGGTGATGTTCATGTGTGTTCCTATGCTCAGAGAACAGACCTTTGTGTGTTGTTTGTCAGGGAGGCCATAGCTTTGGTCAAAGCCAGGCTGCCAGCGGACGACCCCGTCCTAAAGGAGCTGTACACCTGCTGGGCTGCTGTGCTGGAGAAGGACGGCCATTTCTCCGCTGCTGCTAAATGGTGATGTCTGCCCTTCATCTTCTCATCTTTCTGTCATGGTTAAACTAGCATTTAATATACATTTAAATCTCTTCACAAATGTTACTTAAACCCACCTTTTCTTGTTTGATTAACCTCATCTCCCAGTTACCTGGCTGCTGGCGCAGGTTTCGATGCAGCCAAAGTAATCGCCAGGAAGCACGACATCTCCTCACTGAAGACGGCGGCCAGTGTGGCAAGAATCTCAGGGGAGGTCGCGCTGGCTCGGTCGCTGGCGCTGAGATGCGCTAAAGACCTGGCTGGTGCTCAGGACTGGGTTGGATCCCAGGAAATCCTGAGCTCACAGGAGAACCTGTTGGTCAGTGGCAAATAAAGCATCACTCTATGGTTGAATCCAGATAGACTACTGCACACAGTGTATACTGTTAACATGCACCGGTTCAAAACAGAATATTTGACACTGGTCCATAGTCTTGACAAATCTGAACTGATTCCAGACAGAGCATCATGAGTTGTTTTGTATATCAAACTAATCTTAAAGTCCTATAGTCAACATGCAGCACAGGATGTTCTCACTCCTTTACAGTTGCACATTTTAAAGGAAAAGTCAAAACTACTTAATGAAACTGATTTCCCTCCTCTTCAGGTCCACAGGCTGCATCTCTGTGTTGCTGAGCTGCTGACTGTGATGCTGGCAGACTCCAAAGTTGTATCTCAGGCCTGTGTCTCCAGTCACCCATGGGCGTCCACAGGCGAGCATCACATCAGAATGCAGGACCGAGTGCGAGACGTGTGGGAGGTGCACTTTGGTGTTTCACAAAAGTCAGCAGGACATCGCGATGCTGGAACTCTTCTGCAGGAACTGAGGTCTATGGAGAGTCCACCACCCACCGCCAGTGTTCCCCTCGGACAGGTAGACACAGTACATTTTCTGATGTATGCAGGTTAAAAAAGTCTATAGGAAAGCTGCACTTACTTTTGGGAAGTTGGATAAACTGACCTGTGTTTAGCTGTCTTTCTCTATTTGTTGGTCCATGTATTTCTCTCTTCATCCACAGGTCCTGCTCTCTTCATCTCTCCATCTGACTCGCGCTGTGTTGAGCTGGTTATTGGATGATGATGGACAGCTGATACAGGAGTTGTGGCAGGCGGTGGCTTGTCTCCGTGACACCGGGCATTTTTGTGCCTCTGCAGAACTCTGCAGGCTGCTCTTCCCTGATGGTACGTGTCTGTCTGTGTGACCGGCCATTTCAGAATTTTCAGTATTTCAATCTTAAATGCATTTTTGGCATCATTCAGAGACTGATGTTAGTATTAAATTTATTTCAAGCATGCAGTGTGA
This sequence comes from Monopterus albus, assembly GCF_001952655.1. Classification (NCBI taxonomy): domain Eukaryota; kingdom Metazoa; phylum Chordata; class Actinopteri; order Synbranchiformes; family Synbranchidae; genus Monopterus; species Monopterus albus. The sequence goes on from NW_018128317.1 coordinate 37,027, forward strand.
TGTATACTGTTCACGCTTTGAGTGTAGAGCCTGAAGATTTTTGTTCTGATCGATTTGGTGACACCCTGTGATGACTGGTGGTTTGGCAGTTTGTAACTACACGCTGCCATGCTGATGATTAGGGCTGCCTCCTGAAAGACGACTGATTGAATCATTAGTCGTGAGGCCTGTCAGTCGACTGAGACGCTTCGAGTTGAATTTGAAGATGCCGTGTTTGGCTTTTCTTCTAATCTGCAGCTAAAGCTTTTGCACCATTCTCCATACTTATTTATTTTTTGTCCTTCATCAGGTGACGTCAGTATTTGTTCCAGGAAACACTCCAAAACACTTCATCACACAGAAGACAAGGCCAAGGCTGCGGCTAACAGCCTCCAGGCCTTTGTCCATTACCACCGCCTGTATGAACGCTGGTGGAGCAACTCGGCTGACAACCAGGACATCCAGAATGGACTCTCGCTCTCAGCAGATGAAACCTGTCCTCCAGACAAGGGGAGTGATACAGTTAACAGAGCTCCATCAGAGTCAGAGGAGAACATAATGCCACTGACCAGCAGGTTGGATAAACTGGACTTTGATGTTTTGCTGCTTCTGTCTGAGCCTCATGCTGCATATCAGTCTACCCAGAGGTCAGTTGGAGAGATCCAGGAGCAGCTGGCCGCCATGGTGCTGCAGCACAACCGAGCACACGGGGGGCAGCTTGATACTGGGGAGAAAGAGGAAGATGAACACACACAAATATCTTCCACAGGAGAGTCATCAGCCACACAGAGGTCCACTGAGGTTGAGCAACGGTGAGGGCTCTGCTGACACATTAGTTCCTCATTTCATGTTTGGTATGAAGCCATGCTGCTAGCTAGAAGATTTTATTCCAGATACAACAGGTTACATTTGAGGAAAACACTTCACACTAAATAACATTTCTAAATTCATTTTTTCTCCTAATCTAACAGTGTCTGATCAGTGACTGGACAATGACTTAACACATTAGCAGTAAACTAACTGCAAGTGCAGGTCTTTAATGAAACTAATGTATAGTGATAGAGGTGGAAAGAGACTACTTACTATAAATACTGCACTTATGAGTTCTTCAAAACTGTACTTGAGTATTTGCACTTTATAGTTCTACTCAACTATATTTAAGAGGGAAATACTGTACTTTATACTCCATTACTCTGGCAGGCATACGTATTAGTTACTTTGTAAAGTTAAAGTATAGTAATGATAAAGATTTCATGTTTTCGCTGCCTGTCTGGATTTGAAATAGAGCCTCATTGTCCTGTAGTTGTCTTCCAACAGCTTGTCATTGTTGATTCAAATGTTTTCTCTCCCTCAGCACGGATGACCAGGAGACTCTCCCGTCTTTGTCCACCAGGATGTCAGAGTACCAGAAACAGCTGGCTGACCTGCCAGACACAGTCAAGGTACCCTGTGCACAACATGCCGAGTGAGAACAGCTGTATACCGTCATGTATCAATAACCCAACAGGTCCACAGCCACACAAGCAGCTCTGAGGCTTTTGACACAGCAGCGCTTTCAGTAAATAATATCAGCAAGACAACAGGCTCCCAATAACATGCTGATGTTAAGGAAGTCTACTGTTTATCAGATCCATCTTAGTTTATCTTGTTGGTGTGGGAACATTTGCTAATTGGCACAAAACAAGGTAGAAATGAAGGCTTTGGCACCATCATCAATTCCGGAGATTCTGTATTCAGAAGTACTGGACAGATTCTATTTTAACATGATAATGGAGCTAAATGAATAGTTAGAGGGGTCGCTGAATTCATCCTGAGGGGACATGAATATCTGAACCAAATTCCATAGCAATCAACCTTCTGTTGGTGCTAGAGTAGGAGTCTGTACGTTGACCACACAGGGCAGAGAAGCTGGAATAACAACAGAAGGGGTGTAGAAGTGGTAAATCTTAATGTACCTTTAAAGAAGAATACCTGTGTCTCGGACTTGATCGTCAATGCTAATGAACTAATACAATGTTGTGTTTTCCCAAAGATGTATCCTCATCCAGATGTTGCTGAATGTTGCCTGGTTCTACTGCACTTCAAGTCTTCATCTGTCTCAGAGTCTGTGCAACACAAGGCCAAAGATCTGCTTCATAAATATGGAACCAGTCCGTGTGTCCTGAAAGCCTCTCAGCGATTCTTAACCTGACTCTGTCACCACTAGACTGTAGGGAGCACTTCAACTGCACAGCTGTTTGTTGAATAAAAGAAATCTTCAGTTACTATATGATGGAACATAGTGAGTGGATTTGATTCTGGATCCAGATGTGCCTGAGGACACCGACAGATTTCTGTCAGTTACATCCCCTGGAGCTGAGGAGATTTAACTCCTTATCCACAGGAGATGCAGGTAACAGTTGAGTGCTGTCATGTGTTGCTATGCATTCCCACCAATTTAACATGCCTCCACATCCTAATTTGAATGTTCCACACTATAACAGCTGACAGCGGTGTCTAATAGCCAAAATGCCAGTCTGGACCCACAGTAAATATTAAATATCCAGTTAAAGAGTAAAGTAGTAGACTGGGGCTAGAATATAAGTTTTAATATATTTTTACAACAGAAAACATCTGAAATGCAGCCCTGTTCAAAACGTGAACTGTTTGGTTAAGGTTGGCAGTCGGTTCCATTTCTGTCTGAAAATAATACAAGTCTATATGGACAATGGACTTTGTTTTTTGGACAGACTTGAAAAATGTACCTCTCCTTTAATATGCCAAGGGAATGTACAGTTTTTCTTTTTTTTCTCTTTTAGCTTTTCAAATGTGAGGATATTCTGTTTTATAACATTATAGTTTGAATATCTGGTCCTCACTCTGGGAAAATTGGGCATTATCCACAGGGCTAGGTGGAAGTTTTGATTAAATTCTTATTTATACATTCCAAGGCGTGAATGTCCACATTTCCCAGAGCCAGAAGTGATGTCTTCAAAAACATCATCTCAAAACCCAAACATCAAATCATAACAGGAAAGTTAGAACCAGAGAATATTTGGCACTGGAGTAATTATCAAAACTGTTGATTGGTTTTCTTTGTTGCACCACTAACATGGTTGAGGCATCATTTCTGAGACTGGACAACTTTCCAGAAAAGAAGAAAACATTTTGGGGCTGAGCTTTAAGTTTCATCATATTTCACAAACTGCAGACATGAGGTCTAGTGACCTACAATAAACAACTTTAAACATCTTCTGACATTCAAAATACAAAACAATTTAATATACATTGGAACATGCATAACCAAACACAGTTACACTGTTAAAAGTTTCTCAAAGTGGAAAAGAGCTAAAACATTTATTTTCATCAAAATTATACATTTTAATTTACAGGCCCTTCCAGCATTAACTTAAAAAACTGAAATCCACAAAATGAGGAGTGCCACACACAGTCTGCACAGAAGAAGCTGGTCCTGCGCTTTAAAGAGCTGTTACTGCTGCTGTAATTGAAGAATTAACTTTTAGGAAGGGTTCTGAATGTATGGGCGTAAACTCAATAAAAGCGACTAAAAAGAAATGCGCAAGTCAATGGAAACGGTTCCACTGTCGCTGTGAGTTCACTGACAGTCACGCAAGAGGGGACTTTAGTTTGGTCTTGTGCTGAGGAGACTGGAGAGGAACTCTGCTGGTTGGATTTTAAAACAAGTGTGAATTCCACTTGAAGGTCAAGCGCTGGATCAGTGCTTGTTGTTGGTCTCCTCCTGGCCCGAGTTGGAGATGCCGTTCTGGGGTTGGCTGGAGCCCGATCCCAAGCCGTACAGTCTCCCACAATACTTTGCATCATCAATATTGTCTTCGAAGAAAAGCTGGACCAAAAAAAAAAAAAGTCACTTAAATAACTGCTGAATTTTAAAACCCACCTGTTCTTCTGCAACATACTATAAACTTTCAAGTAATGAAGAAGTGGACAGGCTCGTCCTGCACCGAAGCGATCGCCACACAACTCGTGCAGTAAAGGCAGTGACTGTTTTAGGAGGCAGGTGAGCTGCTGACTGCAAGAGCTCTGTGCACCATGGGAAATGTCTTTCCACATGTATAGTATAGCATCATTTCCAATTATTTGTGGAGTTTGGCTGTGATAGTCTAATTATCTATGAAAGTTTATTTTGTTAAACAGATGTTGTGGTTGTAGTTAGACAAGTTTTTGAACCCAGAGAAGCTGAATCAATTCAAAACAAATATAAAAGCCCTGCCACATTTGACACATACTCTGCTTATTGTATGCAACCTCTGATGTTATCAACTTTAGGTTTCAACAGATCTTCACCAAAAAAAAGATTATTTTTTTTAAATGTCAGGTAAAGTAGTGTTCCCTGTTTCTAGAGTCTACAGTGAATAAGATCCTCTGCTGGTGTGGACAGTATAGACCAAAAGGAAAATGGGCTGAAATCTCCAATGAGCTTCTGCTGATGCTACCGATCCCGCAGTGAATTTAAAAGAGATCAAACTACTGCATGTTTGTACCTCTTTCATTCTGAAGAAAGCCATTCCAGTAAGCAATGAGTCTGATCCAGCCTGGTGTTGCCGTCCAATCCTCTTCAGCTCCAACTGGTCTGCAACTTCCTGTAACCCTCCCTGCACAGACACACAACTGTCAGATGTCTATAGACTTGATGGACTGTCTTCTGATGTGTGCAAGTGGAGGATAAACATGAACATGATCACCAACTTGTCTCAACAGCAACACCTCTGATAATTTATACGAAATTCCTCTGCCAATCCCTGGCTGATTCCTATTCAGGCCAATACCTTGAGGTTCTTGCAGCTCTTCATCAGGTACTTGACATCATAGATCGCAGGGAAGAAAAGGTTGAGGATCTGGAAGAAGTCATGTTCCTCCTCAGGGAGTCGTGCATCTGTCAGAAGCTTCACCAGGTATCCAAAGTCATAGCCACTGAGGAACACAGAACAGAGCAGGAGGTTTCCAAGACGGTTGGGTTACACAAGATATTACTGGGCGTAAGTTAATAGGTGGTCACCGTGGCTCAAATTTAAGCCAACATCAAACTATCTTTAATGGGTTCATCTGCTGGGAGCCTGCCCAAAAATAGTTTTTGAGTAACAAAAAACATTTTTTATTTTTCAAAAATAGGGGGGGACATGTTGTTCAGGGACCTGGTTGCCTTGATTGACAGGTGCCTAAGCTTATCACACTTTCTCCTCAACTCCACTCTCTCTCCCAATATATACAGACCTTTTGGCTTCAGTAATAAAATGACATTATAAAACAAATACAGGTGTAAATGTAATAATAAATAATTTTTAAGACTTTTTTTCTAGAATGTAATAAACTGTAGGACTCTTGAGTTGTGCGAACAGGCATCAAAGATGCAGAAGCAGAGTCAGAACAAACAACTGACCTGTGGAAGGAGAGCCACTTGACATTTTCACACAGCACCAGACCAGATGTCATGAGGAGCTCAGCGAAGTAGAGCGTGTCAATTCCCTCTTCTTCATGTTTTTTAAACTGGAGGCCGGAGTTCTGGAGCAGGTCTATCGAGTCCTGTGAGTACATGTCTTCTCTGCAAGAAACAAACAAAAACGCACGTTTTATGTAAAGATGAACACAACTTCATCCAACAAAAACTTGTGTATAGCTAAAAATATACAAACTAAACTGACATAATTTGCTCTTCATTATAGATACCAACGATTAAATAATCTAATATTTTGATCATTAATTAGATCATCCATTTCTGAAAAGTGACTGAAAACATCTGGATGGCATAGGATGAAAACAGCTGGGTGAATGTTTGAAAGGCCAAGGAGGGAATAGGAGAAATTAACAGGCTGCTTACGTGAGGTTGAACTTGAAGTTGAACTGCCAAGTTGTTGTGCCGGGGGGATAGTCTCCCTCCTCATTCATGAACGTGAGCCCAAGTTGAATGATCTTCAGCAGGTCGACATTACACCTCAGCAGTTGGTACTGGTAGTCCACTGTGCTGCGAAACTCACCGATTGGTCGCACAACCACCCCAGGAAATTCAGTGTCCTGGTGAATAATAAAGACAAGTCTATCATTAAACACCAAAGTGCTCTGAAAATGTGTGATGTAACATTTGCTGGTTCCACTTGGCCTTAACCCTCATTATCTACTCAAAGAAATCATCTTTATTTTTTACACATTCACTTTTAAACCCTGTTCTTTTATCTAATCTTGTTGAAAACATGCAGTTATTATTTCATTTAACACCACCAACATCCATGAGCGTCTCTTACCATGGCAATGTAATTGTAGCTTTGAATAATCTGCCGGATCTTCCTCATTTCCTCTTCTACATTGCTCGCCCAGACTTCACAGATTATCTGACTGGAATCTGTAAGCGCAGCTGGCATGTTAGCAGGTCAGGAAGATAACCAAAACCCCGAGAATCCTGCTGCACTTGTGAAGGGGTCAGGCGGGCGGTTGTGTGATGAAGACAGACAACTCTGGAAGAGGATCGTAAGAGGAAGTTAGCAAACACATTTGAATCTCGCTTTAACTTATACAGGATATCGTGGAGCTAAATAGGGATTGTGGAACAATGCTAGTGTTAAAATAACAAGAGACAACACACATGAGGCAACATCATTATGAGTACAAAGCATTAACGTTACCGCCAAGACGAGATTCATTCAAAGCAGACAACGTGAACCAGAAGTAAACAACTGCAACTTTCAGTTATATCAGTCACCAGCTAATCACGTAGCCTGACAATCAGTGTATGATTATAGCGTTTACTAAGTTCATTAACTGCCAAGACAAAATATTAACTTTTGATTTCCTCTTAGCTAATGGACCTTGGTTACTATGCGTTACCATGACATCAAGATGAGTTAACTTTAAGTAGGCTAGCTAACGTTGTTGGCTGCTTAACGTTATAACAAGCTAGCTAACGCAACTGATATCTAAATATAATGATGTCAAACTTGAGAAAGTCTTGGAACTGTGCATAGTGATTATCCATTTAGGAAGTTTTCATAACCATATAACTTAAAATACTAATAATACTAGCTAACTGCGTTGAAGCGAGGGACTGAACTACTAGCTGAACGCTTAGCATGAACGGCTAACGTTTACAAGTTAATCCTCGCGTTATTAAGAAAGCTAACATAACCGGAGCAGATTTAATCAAACGACTCTGCATTTTCATTTATCGACATCTCACAGCAGCCTTGTGCGCTGCAGAGCACGACAGAGCATTGCTGTAGAAATGATAAAATACAAAGAAATATTTACCCGATATTTTCCCCGACGTAACCTGCTAATGGCACCTGTCTTCTTCATGTTCCTCCGCCCCTGCCTCTTTGTATGGATCGTTAATTAGACCGTGAATATACACAGCGCCACCTAGTAAATTGGAGTGTGAACGACATGAAATAAATCTTCATGTGGGTCCAACTGGTAATTTTTTTCCTGTATTTGACATAATTCTGCAGATAGCATGCAATTGCAGTGATTTTACTCCATACATTGAAAATGGCAATTGAAAATATAAACTGGATCTACTAAGTGCCAGAATGCAACTAATGTAAGTGGCCTACTATACTGCAAATTTGAAGTAGGCTACTTGAACTCCAGTAATTGTTTCCTTACTTCATCTCCTCAGAGGCAAGGAGGTTTTACTGGAGGATTATTTTTACAAGGATTTTCACATTTCCTCCACCGCTGGAACAATTTCCTACCAAACGGCCAATGGGTTCGCTCCCATTCGGTCACAAGAAATCAAGAAGTCGGCCTCTGATATGGAATGATAACGTCTGGCTTGCAATGGGCATTTGCTGTGACACAATTTTCCTGAATTGGAAGGAAGGGAGACAAACCATGAAAAGCTCCCCACAACACAGGTTCACAAAGTATATGTCCCCACTATAACCACAAATTTAAAGAAACGTGACTGACATCTTTTGATGCACACTAAAACTTATCAACCTGTAACTGCCACAATTTTACAATCTTATGTTTGTATATTTCTCCTAGTGAAAGGTAAACTTACAAGAAGGACAAAGCTGTGACCTTTGCCTTTTATGTCAGGAATATGGAAGGATGGCATAGTAATAGGTATAATATTTTAATTAGGAATGATGATTCTGATTAAATACATTGTCAATTCAAAACATGTTCAAAGCTGTTAGTGTTTTTAAAGGCCTCTCAATGCAAATATCCAAGCTGTCTGACACATTAGTCTTCCCTATTATTTTTTATTGTTCTCTGATTTTACCAGAGTAAAACTTGAGCGTTTTTGCTTTAACACATCAAGTCAAACCTCACAGCAGCTAAAGAGCAAGTCAGTTTTTGTCTGCAATTCTAAAGTCTTCCATTTTGGGGCTGTCTAAAGAGAAAAAGACCAGATGGGAAGTATTTAGATTATGAAGGGCTACTGAAACTTAAGATTCCATGTGACATTTAGCAAAAAGACAGTCAGAGAAAAGAATAAAACCAACAGAAGTATAAGCTTTTACAGTCAGTTTGCCCATGATTTAAGGATATTGTCAACATTGCCAGAAATTAAAAGAACAATAATTTATGCACTGAAGATTTTCAAAAGTAACTTAAGGCCTCTCGAGTCAGCTAGAACCTGATTTGACAGATAAGCGATGGCCTGGTGGCCACAAAGACTACAAAAAGTCATACGTTTAAATCCCAACACTGTCTACTTATTCATTCCTTATTAGTGTGCTTGTAAAAAGACACATTTGCTGTTCCAGGACCAGAAATATGTTGGATGACAGGGTTTAAGAAATATATGCATAGAAAACCAAACCCAAAGTATTTTCTGTGCAGTCAAGAAAAAATACATTATTAAATGGTTATAAAAAAAACCAGCAATGTACAAAAAGTTAACACTGTTTGACAACAACACACTTTCCTGCAGGTGTAAAACTGATTTTGTCCTGAGCTGAGAACCACAGAGAAAATGCTGACGTGGACAGTTTTTAAAAGAAGTTCTCTGCTGTGACAGAGTCGCAGCACGATGGCAGTGGTACAGTTCAGTGGTGACGCCAGCTGGTCACGGCTCGGTGGATTCAGCTCTCCTCTGGATGTAGGAAATCTCCAGTACAGGCATTAGAAGCTGGAAAGCATCCTGGATGTAAGAAGCACTGTTGGATGCCTGTGATGGAGGATTCAAAGCACATGAAACACGAAGAACACGGCACAAACAATATCATTCTGAAATGTCCATACTAACCTCTGTATTTTCTCATAACACACATGCAGATAATCTGACAGCTAAATATATTTGTGAGATAATTCCACTGTTTCCTTTGATTGTTGGAGGATTTCCACCAATATAAAATTAATGTCTTTAACCAAGACAGGAGAAGGTGGGAAATTATTTCAATAAGTTTCCTCTTACTGGAATAAAGCCAGTGTTTGGAGATTTTTAAAAGCCCATTCAACTGGTCAAAACAAACAGACAATAACCATGCAAAGCCTTAGATTACTCAATTAACAAACATCAACTATTTTAATAATGATGGCTAATTGTTTCAATCGATTTGTCCTCTGTGTATGCAGTACTGTGCCACAAACCTCTAAAAAGACTCCTGTTATCAGCGGGTTGAGGACATCTCCCTTCTCATGTGACTGTAAGACAGGATTTAAATCAGATCATCTCTCTAACCAACAAAAACAGTGATCAAATGTGGCACATGCAGTTTTGAACATGAAAATGCTGAAGGTGCAAAGAGCAGGATACGTTTTGCTACATTAAGTGAAATACAACTAGAAACAAAAAGGGGAGTGGGGTTGAGAATTTGTCCTAATTTGACAAAATTAAGTGAATTGTTTAACTTTATAATGCAGCTCTTAGAAACACAGAACTTAGAAGAGTAACACTTACCCCTGCAGCTGTCAAGCAGGAGGTGAACCTTTTGGAAAGCTGTGAGATTTCTTTACACAAAACAATGGTTAACCTGAAGACACACAATATGAAAAATTACAGACATTCAGTTAAAGTAGAGATGAAGCTGCTGCAGTATCTCCACATGCTCAGACAGACAGAATGACTGTTGTCTTACTGTGACAGGACGCTGGCCTCGGCGCTGCTGCTGCAGAAGACGATCATCTGAGCCAGCTTGTGGAAAAGCTCAATGGATCGAGCAGTCAGCTCAGCCAGACTCCTGATGGCTACAGCATGGACCTCCTGGCAAGATACAGACAAAAGTGTGTTTTCATTCCTCTTGGTGACTTTACATTGACCTACAATCCCAAGGACACACACACACACACACACACACACACACACACACACACACACCTGAATGGACCAGGAAACACTCAAAAACATATACCAATATGATAGAATGGGGTCCAAAGCTGCGCTGACAAAAGAGCAGTGCTTTTACAGTGATCTTAATCTTAATTAATGGTAAACGCTGAGTTACATGATAAAATAGGAGTGAACGGACTAAATGGTCTTTGAACATATGTCTGTTGAGGTTTTAATATTTTGATTACTGCAGGAGGTGGGTCACTGACTCTGCGTGTCTCTGGTGTTTTTTTTTTAGGGTTCTGGTCTCTGGCTTTTTTTCCTTTTGGTAATATTTTCTTGAAATATCATTATTGTATCAGATCTACTGTAAATCCATTTGTCAACTAATAGGAAAATTATCTACAATCCATCATTTAGACATTTAAAAAGCAAAATTGCCAAACACTGATTTTTCTCTTTTATATCAATGTGCATTAAATATCTTTGCTACAAGTTGTGGGATCTGAGGAACTGTGATAAGCATCTTCGCAGTTTCTTCATATTTAACAGATTAACATTTAACTGTAAAAGTCTATTCTGTGTGGATTTTGCTTGTTCTCCCTGTGCCTGCATGAAATGAAGCTTATTAAATATTCTCACAGGATGACATCATGACAACTGCCTACCAGCTGTAGCTCAGTAGAGACTGGACACTGGACAATGACCCTTAAGTAAATCTACTTCAGAAGGACTGTAGAATCTGCCATTTGGTGTGGTCCAGTCAGAGCCCAGAGCTCGACCCAACAGAGATGCTGTAAGATCCCTTACTTTTCCACCTGCACTGTGAATGTTTAACGGGTGTTCAAAGCAGACAAAAGATCAGAACTGACTGTTTACACTTGACTCAGATGATGAGATCCTATTTTATGAAGAAAACCAGGTAATGCTAAAGCATTCACACACACTTTCTCATATCGCTCTCTGCCTACCTCTATTGAAAGGGTTTTCTTAACGTCCTCGTCGCTCTCTTCCTTCTCTGGTTGGGTCATGTCAGTGATCTGGCTACAGGTGTTCTTACAAGCCTGTTGGAGGTTAGAAACCATTAACACAGCTGCCACCCTGTTCACACAGCATTGCTTCTTAGGTTTCTGAATGGCCAGCTAACAACTGAAATACCTGTGAACATGAACCTCACAATCCAAAACATCAGCCATGCAGTAAATACAACTGCTATACTACTGTTTTTCAGATAACAACAAAGGTTTTGATACAACTCTGGGCTCATTTTATTTTGGAATCTGAACTTTATGATGCTATATTTAATTGGATTATAGCGTCACATATTTCTCTATTCTCTTCTGAGCTTCAGGAATCCAATATAGAACTGGTACCTTGCTGAGTTTGTCAGCCGTGGCAGAGACACCGAGACCCTCCAAGGCCTCCGTTAACTCCCTCTCAAACTCTGTACCATCTTCATCTGGAATTGTGAAATGTACACTCAGTCATTTAGATGATTTACATGGTGCTGTATTCTCCTCACAGTGCTGGTGTTTTTACAGAGATGTTACCTTTCGTCTCGTCGACTTCTTCATCATCAAACTCCACTAGGGAGAAGGAGTCCTTGATATGATCCAGCTCCTCTCTGAGCTGAAGCAGCTCGTCTCCCGATAAGGTGGTCAGCACCGACTTCACCTGCAGCACACACACACACACACACACACACACACACACACACACACACACACACACTCAAAGTCACTCCACTGAATTCTGTAACACCTAAATGTGTCAGTCACTCTATTTTGCTATAGTAGGTGTCTTATTATGGAGCAGAACTTCAATCATACCTTCAACTCACTCTCCCGAGACAGAATCTCCAGAGCCTCGAGGTGTGAGAGGCCCTGAAATTCATCAAACAGCATCCCATAGTGAGCGACCACCTTCTCCGAATCAGGCGCCTCTTTCTGTGCTGTCTGCAGCTCCTCGCGCTCCTTTGCCTCCCTCAACACCTGAGAGAAAGAAAGCAACAGAGCTGAGAGACAGTGATGGATGAAGGCAACAGGACTGCACTCTGGGTCAGACAACCAGTAAAGCTAGCCTTTAAACAGTGTTTATTTAGATCTTGTGTCCTCTCACCTGAATTAGATCCATTAAGATTAATTCTGTCTAATGTTCAGCCTTCATCCCTTGTCTGCCTACCTGAGACAGAGTTATGTTCCTGTTCATCAGTCCTTTGGTCTTCCTAAAGCCAGGGTCACCTTCTGCTATCACATCCATCGTTTTCTTCCCGATGAACTCCAGAGCATCCAGACCACCTGTTATCACCGTCTTACCCTGTGAGCAGGTTTAGTTTCAGTGTGATAACCAGCAGTTTAAAAAAAAAAAAAAAGCAACACTTGCAATTAGCAAACAGCATTAAAGTAAAGTAAGTACATGTTTATTCAGTGAAACTGAAGTTATTAAGCAGATTAAGATATATACCCTTTTTCTACTTTGGTTGCTGGGCCTGCAGTTGCACTAAATAATCTTAGAAGCAGTGATTCAAACTATGCTCTGGCAGCTTTTGTGCTCATCCCCATAGTTCTCCACATTCATCTTAATAAGAGCTTCAGGATGGCAGACCGAAATGACATCTGGGTGGAGTGAGGATTAAGGAGCAATCCAATAAGGGAACTGAGATTTATCCAGTTTGAGCAGCTGTGCATAAATCCTAAACCCAATAGGAAGAGAGAACCTCTGCCCTAGAACAAGAATAATTCATACACAAGTGACTGTGACTGCTTACTGTGCTCTGGACGACGTTGGTGAGTGATGACAGCATTCCCATTGCACCTCCCACTGCTGATAATCCGTCTTCTGCTGCTTTGTCCGTCTCACCGCTGGCATTGCCTGCAGGAGAAGAAACAAACCACATACACTTATAAAAGGATTACACAGTATGAGGAAATCTGTCATGTCCTAAATAATCACCAAGGAGGAGCCGCTAACTCAAACAGGGAACAGTAAAATGTCTTACCCTGCTGTTTCTGCTCTTCCCCCACCTGCACCGACAGTTCAGTCGGACTGGGAATTCCCAAAGACGTCTCAGCCTTTTCTATCACCTGAGTGAGCCCTTGGCCTGGACACACAGGAGACATGCAGCATGTATAGCAGTGAAGAGGTTTAATCTGTAATAGACTGGAAACAGTGATGTGAGACAGCATGTTTTCACATCATAGGAGAAGTTTTTTTGTTTTTGGAGCCAATTCAAATAGTTTCTTAGGCTTTTCTCTAATCAACTGTGTTCAAGTTCAGTGATCAACACAAACCAGCTCCCATGCATACACACAACCACAGTTACCTTGAAAAAGACAAAGTTATGGTTTGGAAAGATTCATTTTTAGGCACCATCAAGCATCTCACATCATGTGATCTGCTTAAGGACAGCGCTATACAGTAAATATGCTGAACTATTAAACAGTTAACAGCTGGTTACATGCCTCTTTGGCTCAGCTGAAGAACTAAAGACAGACAAAGCTAAGGCATGTGATTAGAGGACAATGGTGTGTAGTTTTTTAGGACATCTCTCCAAGTAGATAAGAAAAAAAAAATCATCATACACACTGTATACAATACAGACAGATTGTGTTAGGTGGTCTGTACTCACCCACAGTGGCCACAGTAGCTGTTGCTGTGGATAAGATGGTTTTGCCCCAGCTGCCCCAGTATCCCCAACCACTGGGAGACACAGTGGACTCACTGGGTGTCTAAGAGAGTGGACATGAGGATACAGAGGAGTAAGACAGGACAACGAGGGAGATCAAGCAACAGAATTCATGAATGCGAAAGAAATCGCATCAGTTACACAAAGCACAGTGATCTTTGGTGTGGTGTTAATGGAGAAGTCAACTGATAAGAGACAAGTGATCACCACCCACTTATCACCAGCAATAAAACACAGTTCAACTCACAACACGTTAATAGTTATGCAACACAGGACACTGTCAAGTGTAAGTCCAGGAGGTTGGCCACACAGATGATTCAACAGACCCAGGTTAATGAATCCTTTTAGCCTCTGTTATGAGAATGCTGGTACATCATTACTTTGGCAAGAGGAAAATTACAGCCAGGTAACAGGAGACCTCCTCTGACAAAATGTTAGCTCATGTCTATTTAAATGTGTAAGTTCTTATGTTTAAAATGCCAAAAACCATAGATGTGTTTACAGCAAACAGCTGTCACGTCTTCACAAGAAGTGCTCATTTGACCATTTTTCTGAAGTTCTGTCTAGTATAATTTATGATTATCCCACAGTACCTTTGCCAGCTGCTCCTCTGCTTTTGGCATCTCCTCAGCTTCAGCTGTAGACTTGGGGTCCGGTCTCCTCCTGGCTTTCCTCGTCGGGGCCACGTCAGTCGAGATGTCAGGTGTAGTCGGAGAGGAGGTGTCATGTGTTTTGGCAGGAGAGGCGTTCTGAATCTCCGGAGCCACCTCTGGACCTTCTGTTGCTGTAGCTTCACTGTCTGACATCTTAGCACCTATTGCATGTCTTCAAAGTGAAAACAAGAACAACGGAATTAAGTATTAGCCAGATGAACATGCAACTAAACAGTTTTGATACTGAAGGCATCAAATGCTCACAGGTCTAGACAGGAAGGGAAATCAAAGGTTAACTACACTTTTCACACACACAAGTCGATGCAGGCAGGTTTGTATGCAAGAGAACCAAAGACAGATTGGACTAGTTAATGATCCATTTGAAGATTTTTGAGTTCACAAGTGTTTTGTAATAACTATGGCTAAATAACAGTTGTGATGTTTAAGGAATCCAATAATTCTTCAACAGTTAGATCAAAACACTAATGCACTCATTGTAGGAGTTACTCTGTAATAACACCTTCACTCAATCTGTCATGTTTACATTTCCCAGTCTGCATTTCAACAACAACAACCTGTGATGTCTACACTTCCCAGTCTGCATTTCAACAACAACAACCAACAGTTGGTTACCTGTCCAACTGGAGAGTGATCGTTTTAATAGGGTCTGGTTCACAAGAAAAACAGAATAGGCCAGCTGGGATTTTCTGACACAAATCGGGTCTGGTTCACAAGAAAAACAGAATAAGTTGAATACTGTACATAATATATACACCTTCATATATTATTTCTATGCAAGTGCTAAAGAAAACACTCCACGCACACAACCATAAATGTATGAAATAAGCGTGATAAACCTTACATTCATGTCTGTAAGAAGTCCATTAGTATCTTGTATTCACTTAACATCACTGTGTTACTGCACCAGTAGTTGACTTGCTAGTCGTGTGTTCAATGTACAAACTAGGACACGATGCTCAACTATGGGTTGCTAGTAGATTTGATGAGCTAATGACTCTTTCGTGTACAGTTTATTTTAGCAGTAGTTTATCCTAAACTGTATTCATTAACAACTTTGTCAGAAACTAAACAAACTTACCTTGCTACAAATTCACCTTTGCCCTTCGCAGCTGTCAGTGTCTTGACGCTAGCAGTTAACGTTAGCACCTTGAGATAACGTGAAGTTTCCTTTCTAATATTACAGCGATTACAGATTACAAATGCTATCTTTTTTATTTCGGTTTGCACTCCAGCTTGTACACATTAAACTCTTTTTTGTTTGTCCGAAAACAGTTTAATGACTCACTCAAAATGATACTTCAAATAAACTTTGTCCATTCTTGTTATTCTTACAGTTAGTTGAAACTTTATTAATAAAATGTCCAATTTAAATGTCCGGTTGGCACCTTCAAAATAAAAGTATGCTTAAAAACACTAAGGTTCATAGGGGGAATCTGTATCACGACAAAAGCTAAAGATCCTCTGTACATTTAGTTTTACAACAACTAGACCCTCCTTTTTACCTTTTAGAAGGTATTATTGCCTTAGTCGGGGGTTGATTTTTTATTAGTTTATTTTTATGGCAAAACCCCTATCTCCCATTAGTTAATTTTCCAAATTATTAAATCACATCAAGCGTGGCAAATCATATTAAAAAGATTTCGAAACAGTCAAAATAAAAGCAATCACACTTCCGGTAAAATTAAAATAAAATGCACGTTTATTTGTCATTTGTCTTCCATGTCTATTAATTATTTTTACTGCAAAATTACAAATATAAATGAGAATTAAATGTCAGATAAATTCTTAAACCCAATTAAAATTTACAATGTAAAACAAAATCACATATAGGCTTCTATATTTAACTAAGTATACTGTGCAACTTCACAGATTTGCCGATTTTAATATATTCTTCTTGACGCTATCGGTGTATGTAAACAACATGATTAAATATTGAATACACATAATGAAATCTTTGTCATTTTAAACTACTCACTTTAATTGAACATGGTTTCATCACTGGGGGAAGCCACCTACGTGCACATAAGAATTAACAGCAAGCCACACCCACTGCCAGGTACCTGTCCTGAACTAGGAAGTGAACGGACCGGAATGGTCGTGTTGGTTTGGCCGCAATACTTAATGGTAAACGCTGAATTACATGATAAAATAGGAGTGAAATGACTAAATGGTCTTTGAACATATGTCTGTTGAGGTTTTAATGTTTTGATTACTGCAGGAGGTGGGTCACTGGCTCTGCGTGTCTCTGGTGTTTGTTTAGGGTTCTGGTCTGTGGCTTTTTTCCTTCTGGTAATATTTGCTTGAAACATCATTATTGTATCCGAGAGGTTTGGTTTTCATTAATTATTTATTTCACTTTTGTGCACCACAAAAATGTTTTAAATGTGCCAGCTGTTCAAGGATTTACAGTAAGCAGTGATGTTATGAAGACATTGAAAAGTCAAAGGAGCGAATAGTTCAGGCTGAAAATCTGTAGGCTACAGGGAAACAAATGAAGCAATGAAATCACATCTATGTAACAAAATGCAAATTAGGCAATTGTTAAAAGTAGAGGTGTGTTGAGGAAGTATGAAAAACGGATCAAAGAAAAAGAAATGCGCTGAGCGAAAAACTTTTTCACAGCTAAAACAGATAAAATTCAAAAATAATCCTAGAAAGTATTGTGTTCTGAGTAATCCTTCTGAAGACTGCAGATTTATACTATAGATTATGCAGCGGTAGAAAATGAATGAATGAATGAATTATGCAGACAGGGTCTGAACCATAACCCTTCGCTCTTCCTGTTTTGCAGGTTTTTCTTGTCTAAGTGCGAGTTGAAGCAGTAAATCCTCTCGACATGTTATCACCTCATCACCACCACCTGACAGTCCTGCATCTCGTCCTGCTACTGGGGACAGCAGACGGAGCTCAGAATGTGTCAGAGGCGGCGTCGTCCTCTTGGATGGCCAGCCTCCCATCTAGGAGGGATATTGTGGTGAAAGAAGGATCCAGCACACTGATTGAGTGTAATGTTACTGGACACCACAATGACATCAAGTGGTACAACTCTGAAGGAATTCTCCTGGCTGACGGTGCAGGTAGGAGGAGTGTTAGGGTATAAAATGGAACTTTAATGAGTGTAAACTGGGGTTGTTGGCATGTGTAAATGTTTTTGATGCTGCATTATAAACTTGATTTTCCAGTTTGCTCATAATGTCAGTCTCTTCATGTTTTCTTTTTTTTTCCCCTCTAAAATTTTTAGTAAAACAAACTGTCTTGTCGTTTGTGTCTGAACTCCAGATGGGCGCTGGCAGATTCAAGAGAATGGTGTCCTGAACATCACTGTGGTCTCCTTTGAGGACCGTGGTCGCTACACCTGTGTTGCTTCCAGCGGCACAGGCATGACCAAGAACTACACCATCACATTGCGTGTAGCCTACACTGAAAGTGGCCTGGGCCTGTACTTTGTCATTATCTGCCTAGTAGCCTTCACCATCACAATTATCCTCAATATCACAAGAGTCTGCATGGTCAGCAGTCACCTCAAGGAGACGGAGAGAGCCATCAACGAGTTCTTCCGCACTGAGGGAGCAGAGAAGCTGCAGAAGGCCTTTGAGGTCGCGAAGCGCATCCCCATCATCACATCAGCCAAGACGCAGGAGTTTGCCAAGATCACGCAGTTCAAGACCATGGAGTTTGCCCGTCACATTGAGGAGTTGGCACGGAGTGTGCCTCTGCCGCCACTAATCCTGAACTGCCGAACATTCGTGGAGGAGATCACGGAGACGGTGATCCCTGTGTCTGACCCTGCAGAGCCAGTCAGGACGGTGGTGTCTGGGAATAGACAAGCTGTAGGCCCACCCTGCCCCGACAGGAATGGGGAGGAGGAGGCGGCACGTCAGACGCTGCTGTCCAGCGAAGAGCGGGGGAGCCAAGGAGGCATTGTTGACATCCAAGTGTCAGTCCACACTGTTTCTGAGAAGGTCGCCAGTGAGGAAAAGGAGGCTGAGGCTGAGAAGAGCGCGTGCTCACACTAGACTTACAAACAAGTGAGGCCTATGAGAGCAACATTTAAGCTGTCTCAGTCTAAATCCCACCAGAAGCAGCACCTTTTCTGCAGTGACTAACTGCAAATGGTCAGAAGAGACTTCAAATTGTGAGGTTGATTATCGCTTAGCGATTCTGATTTTGCTTATTGATTCTTGTTCTTCCCAGAGCCTGGCTCCATATTCTGTCATACTGAGTAAGTAACAAAACCAAAGCAAAATCCAGGTTTATTTCAGGTGGATAAGTACTTTGATATGTTTACCTTTAAAAAATCAAAGTCAAACATCTTATCATGTACTACGTACATTTTGTTTTCCGCTCGTTTTTCCTTGAGAGACACAACAAGCTTCTTCTTCTTCTTCTTAAGGATAAGGATACTTGCCTTTATTTGGCCAAGTATGTTACACACAAGGAATTTTTTTCCAGTACAGAGCCTAGCCAGCCATCTACGGCGCCAACTCACACCGATTGTTCTAACCATCGGGGGTAACTTGGGGGTTCAGTGTCTTGCCCAAGGACACTTGGACATGTGGACTGCAGGCACCGTGATTTGAGCCTTCAACTCTCCGGTTGGGAGACTGCTCTACCAACTGAACCACTTAGACAAAACATCACTTTTTACACGATCTTAAAATTTTTTTCATGCAGTGATTACATTTTGTTCTCAATACTAATTTTTTATTAAATGTACAGCAGTCTCACTTGTGATTGCTCCCATCTCTGATATTATTACCAGTATACGCATGTGCTGTGTGCCAGCAGGTCCGACTTTGCTCTCAGGAATCAAACTCCATTTTCATTAGGTTCTCTGTGATTTCAAATAATGATGCCAATAAGTTTGATCAGTTCCAAAGTGGGCTCAGAATTGCATTTCCTTGTCTTGTTTCTACAGTATATTTTACGCTGAGGACCAGTATGCCGAGACAAGGAGATTATGAAGGGGTCGCTGGACCCTCAGCTGTATGAAGAAACACGCAGGTATATTGATGTCTGCGAGGGCAGATGAGCGTTGGAACCAACAATTAGCAGGAACCAACAACAAGTATGACCCACGTACGGAATGAGGCAAGTGATTTGCTACAGAGGTTAATAGTTTTTGAGGGACTGGATCTGGAACTGAACACAATTGGAGACACTGAACAACATTATCATGAATCGGACGATGACTTTGACCCTGAAAAAAACTTTT
>NW_018128317.1:60579-72223 GCF_001952655.1 Monopterus albus
GTAGAAGTGAATCATTTACTGCTTGCAAACCAATGATGGTAAGATGATGTCATGGGGTAGGACTGGATAAGTCTGACTTCTTCCTACTCCATTCAAGCATGTACTAGGTATAAGCAAATTGTTATTGGATTAGCATTTGTTGGATATGTGTAAAATTATGTGTGTTGACATATCAACTGTCTTTACATGCTTGAAAGAATAAATCAAATCAAATTTTAATTGGTTCATGTTTGTTTAGTGGGTTCCCCCAACACATTGATGGTTTTCCCACACACTGCTAGTGTCGCACCACAAAGTGTGCTCCTTCAGAAAACACTGCGTGCTACTGTTCACTTTGACAGTCAACTTCCATGAACAAAATGCTGTAATGGCATATCTTTATTTCACTGTTGTCATGTTGCTGTTTCCTGTCACTTACCTGATACAGGAAAATGTGGAAGACATCAAAAATAATCCCTCTATGACTTGCAATCTGTGTCTGCTTGAGTCTTTGCTAGTCAGAACAGCAGTTAATTAGTAGTTGGGTTTTATTTCAAAGTGACTGTTTCAACTAAAAACCATGTATAAAATTACTAATAGGTTTGTTTATACAGTTAGCATCTAGCTGCCTTTAAGGGCAGCAGGAGACAATCTGATTTTATTTACATTAGAGCTTGAAAACATCTGAGGTGATAGAATGTCTGAATTTGTGCTCATAAATATGTAAATGTCTGTGTTTGGTGTGTGCAAGCATAGTTTTTAATCATGAATTTGATGCACTGTTTCCTCTGTATCCATAGTGACATTTCTGAGTTTAGACAGTAGACTGTAAAGGCACACCTACAGTGACTCAGTTGGTAATGGCAGGTCTGTGAATGAGGTCGAAGTCAAAGCAATGTTAAGAAAATGTTTCTTAACTGTGTCTCAGAAGGATAAGAGAACTGTATCACGTATGGTGTGTAAACTGTGAATTGCTTCTGGATGTTTACAGTTGATCAAAATGTTCTTTTTGCCTTTGGATGAATCTTGCCATTTATGCTGAAGCTGTGTGAATTTCAGTGCTTATTTAGAAATCACAAAGAACTAATCCTCAGGGACAGAAAGCTGCAGTTTTTTTCTGGCCACAGCAGAATGACATTCCTATAACTGACGGTAAATAAATGAAAACAATCCACAGTGCAAATGTTAATACTGTTTATTTTGTTATACTAGTCTTATGTTGGTTTACTGTTTACTTGCCCCTTGCATGGGGATATGTACATGCACATTGAGAGCCGCTGTACCAGAGTTTAATTCCTCATGTGTCTGACAGACCTGGTCAATAAAGCAGATTTTGATTCTGACACGTGGATCTGGTGGTTATTTCTGCTGCTGCTGCAGGTAACACTGCTGAGGCCCCACTGGGTGGAGCTGTTGGGCTAGACATCAGGTCTGGTGTACCCCCTGCCTAAACTACCCCCAAAGGGTCAATTAGCATATTAAAGGCTGTCAGTGCGTACTTGGTATTATTGGAGAAATGGAGGAGTACCCATTAGTGACCAACCTCATTCAAACAGTGCTTCATACACAACTGTTGGCTTCAAGAACGTTACAGCTCAGAGAGAAAGAAAAATGTAAAAAGGGAATATGAAAAGTGAATTAAAATTAAAAAAAAAAAATATATATATAACCTTTAAGATAAACTGCAAACACTTGCCATAAACAACCTTTTTTTCTGTTATTTATCTGTAGTAAGACTTTGTTCTTCCATTTTTCCACCTTTGTGAGTAAAAGATTCACTGAGGCTTCATTAAGCCTCTGTGTACTCACAGTAGTGTCCCAGAGGTTAATCTCCTGGAGGACAGGTACCAAAATGTTAGGCTGCCCTACCTGTGAAGTATCTGGCTGAGAGCAGCCCGAATAATAACCTTGGGCCTCTGTGTTGAATAACTTGAAAAATCCATCTTTCTTCCCTTTGCTATATTCTGTGGAGGCAAGCTTATCTAAATAGAATTGATTGGCCTGAGCAATCATTCATCATGCTGAGCCAGAGTAGACGTTTAAGGAGAGGGCGAAGGAAGATTTTAAGAATAGGATATTTCCAGCAGGCTCCCAAGTGTCAGAGGTAAACTAAACAAATCAATCAGGTGAAAAAGGACAGACTCGCTGTGTTTGTGTGGCTGTGTGTGTGTGTCTGAGGGAAAGAAAGAAAAGTATATACAGTAAGAGAAACTGATTAACTTTAAGGACACAAAAACAACTTGTATGTTTTGTGTGTTCACATACATGGCAGTCTACCCCAGACTGGACTTTGTGTCTGATCATGCATACTTGCATAAATGAATCAAGCTGGTGTGTGCAAAAAATTTGGGCCTCTTGAATTTCATTTGCTCTTGCAATCCTAAAAGCCATTTTATTTCCAATCAGGCTGGAGGAACAAGCAAGGAAAATTGAGTCAAGGACAGTTCTGAATTAGATGACATGATGAGAGAAGTGCTTGTCCTATCTGTTCATTATATGAGAGGACTTGGTGCAGATGCAACAGCCATGATTAGCTCTGCTGTTTTGGCTGTATGTGTGTGTGTGCACACATGCTAAATATGGTATAAAGAGAAGAAAAAAGGAGAAGCATGCAACCCTGAGGGCCAGGGGCGGTGATGTGGGGTTATTAACCTCGACCCACTGTTGCTTATTTCACAGGAAGCTGCCAATTCAGTGACAGATGCAGGGTCAGTTGTCATGTGCAGTATATTATGCAAAAGTTCAACTTGTGTTGAATAACTTTTAAACTTCATCCCAACTGGATGTGAGACTTTAAAGTCAATCCAATCACTAATTAGAAACTGTTATGTTCATATTTTGAGATAACCCCCAACAAAAATGAGAAGCAAGGTCAGAGCCTGGCACCTGAGCCTTCAGACAGCACGTGTGCAGGCAAAGGGATGAGAGTATTGTGACTGACCTGATTCTCCACAGAAGCTCACTGTTACAAACAACCTCACTGTCCCACTAATGGGAAATAATGGCCACAGCAGCATGACGGGCTCAGTGACACTGGGGTGGAGGTACTGGGGTCCTGTCTGACAGCTCCTAACATCCTGCACTGAAAGCATCTACAGGGAGAGAATGAGAGTTTCAAGTGATGACAATGGCCAACAGTTTATTTCCTTATGAGCAGAAAAAACTGGCAGTTCTTGAAACAAACTGTCTTGGAAACCAGCGGGAATAATTCAGCCATAGCTGTGAGCAAACCTTAATGCCAGCAGTTAATTTGTTGAAACAGAAAGGCAAATACACTTCTGATAACAACCACAAGCATCACCCATGAAAAATAAAGGAAAATGACATGACATGGCATGTTTGTTTTACTGTATGTATTCATTTTTGTCTTTTTCCCGGAAGCTTCAGAAGTTTATGTCACATGTTTCAACATTTTAGATATGATTACCTTTGACATTATTCTTCAGCTTCAGAGTGACCAGGGCAGGGGACCTCTACACAGGGTGTGGGTTTGTTCTTCACACGGATAGCACTTTTAGTCTTAAAGGAGCAAACAGAGCCTGTTGCAGGCTGTAATTTGTTTAACTGCACGAGTTTTACTCAGACCATAACTAAGTGCATGGAATTAAAGCTCTGGGTCATGCAGAAATTGCCTCAGAGGGCCCTTCATTTGCCTCATCATTCTTCAAACTAACAAAGACAGCTGAAATGATTTCTGTGATGTCTGCCCTCTGCTTCAGCCTGCAATTTAAATGATTCCAACTGTGCTACTGTACGAGTCATGTGGCTATTTTCTCATTTATCATTAATCCTGTTGCACAAACAGCCTTTTATTATGTTCCTTTTCTCATGTTCAGACAGCTCTGGTTTATCAGGAAACCATGGCTTTATAAAATCTCAACCTACGGACGTTACTCCCCGTTCACCCCGGGCCTCCCTGCATCACAGGCACTTTGTTAGAATGATCATGATTTTACTCTTGTTCTGACTTAACACAAACTTAAGTTTGCATTTTTATGCTTATTTTGAAACAGAATAAAAATTTCACAACAGTTCACTGGGGTACATATTATAGTTTTGTGACCTTTAGTAAATCTGACATCTCACAGAGTTTTGCTTAACCAAATAGATTGTGTGCCTCAATGTAATGAAACTAATAGCTTTAAAATCATGATGTTTGACTGTTTCCATGATGACAAAAATCTGTAAGGCTTGCTGGTGCCAGAGCCCTTAAGACGGAAGAGTTGTGACACTAAGCGGTCAAAAGTGACAGCAGGTCACATGACTCATGTAGCTTCAAATAGTTCCAAACTGCCAATTGAGAGCCATTGCTTTCTGTAGCGAACAGTGGGATTTATAACCAAATTAATATTTTCAATGACTTGAACAAACTAATTCAGACTTGCAAACTAATTCAGTGTTCTGTTGTTTTGGATAGCTCCACTTATTTAGCTAGGTACATCATTTATTAAAGTGACCCACTATGTGAGGAGGACGGTAAAAAAAAAAAGGCTGTAAAATATGTTTCAACACATTGATAACTTAAAATGTCACAAGTAATAATTACTGCAATTGAGTTAAAATTCTTACTTTAGTAAATAGCAAAGTCAGCGTTACCCTCTGGTGCTGCTCCATTTGGAACCTTTCAACATTCCCATGATCCACCATTATGGAAAATGAGGTCCTTACAGAGTCAATGAAGATGTCACCAATCTCCCTCAGAATCCACTCTGGCCGGTGTCACACATTGTTGCTAATGTTGGCAGAGTTCTTGTAATTCCACTTTACAGACTGGCTCAGCAAATACTCAGTGATTACAAATGAAGGTAATGAACCTTTAAAATTAGAGGTTTTTGTGTCCTGATTCTCTGAAAGACAAACACCACAGGAGATCAGCTAACAAGACTCTGCCCTGGTCATCTCGCTGGCAGCAACAGCTCTGCAGACGTCTCTTGGCAGGACATTTAAATGAGATGACTCTGCCTTCCCTGTGCTGCACAGCTTGACTTTGTGGCTGTTGGCTTCGAGGCTCCCGGCACGGACTTAGACAGATTTACTGAGTGGGAGACACACTATAAATATGCAGTAATAAAACTTATGAAATATTTATTGACCAGCTTCTTCTTCCATAATTCCCATGCAGGTATCATGTGCTCCTCTGTGAAATATGGCTCTGGGGGTTATTGGATGACACTGCTGTAATGGCTGCAAGTTAATATTCAAGACACTATTCAAATGTAGGATTTTAGGTCTAAATATATTTACATATATCAGTCTGAACTTAGCTGTCAGAAGCAGTCCCAGGCCACAGAGCATTATTTAGGACTTAACATCGGCTTCATATGAGCTGCATAGCAAAAACCGCCAGTCATATTTAGGCCAGGGTAACCAGCAAGTTCACTGTGTGTACTGGCATCACAGTATGTACAAATCAATATTTGTAGTGGATAAATTGTGCCAGACTTGTAGCCTTTTCTATACACAGTCCCTCAATCCTGATCTTAAAGGCACAGAGAAGCAAACAGTGAGCCTAACAGTGTGATGTTCTGAACTGTCCAAGAGAGTCACGTGTCACTGCGAAAGAGCAGAGTGAAAACAAGTCACTGAAACAAAAAAATGAAATAAAAATGATGATGGCTGCACAATGACATCACCATGTATGTCTGTTCACATCTGTGATTACAGACTTTACAGTCCCTGACTGCAATTGCTTTTAAAGTTAACCTCAATCTGTCTGATAAAAGTGAGGGTATAAAAATGTAGCAGTAATTTCCGCACTATAAAATTAAAGCTGGGAGTAGGAACTTGTCATGTTAAATGACAATCATTGGGATGTGCTGTTTTCACTTGATGTTAGCTCAAAAGTAAAATCTGGCTGAAGATAAGTGGGTTCATGGCCTATATGTCATCAGGGAATATGGGGACCGTATGTAGAAAAGCCTGAGTAATTATAACCAAATTTTGGGACCCACTGCTCGATAGCAACATGAAACCAACAAATATTTAAGTTTGTACAAATGTAATTAGTTATAAAAATGTGTCGCAAAATGCTCTTCCACCCTGGCAGCTCACTTCACCATGCTATGAGCCCAAGACAAGTATTGGATCAGTCTGCAAAAGCCCACATTAGGTTCAGTGCCAACATTTTTCAAATTCATGGAGTCTGCTGTATCTGTACATGGCAGCTACAATATAGTTAAGGTTAAGTAGGAATCACGGTGATGTCAAAGATTAAAATATGGTTCCTGCTAGGGACGCCACCAACTATGAATATGCAGAGCTATCCAGTGTCAGTTAGAATGTTATATCATGTGGTAATGTATATGTAAGAAGAGATTTTTGAAAACCAATGCATCTGAAATATCAAAAAAAAAAATTATTCATCCTGAAAAGAGCAGTAATGAGGAACAGATGTGATCAGTCAGTGAATGGTTGGACAGGTGAGAAAACGAATCATGCTGTATGCTATGGCCTACTCAGTTATCAGATCTTGGATCAGTTGACCATGGATTGGGGATTTTGGAGCTCAAACCATGGTCTCCTCTACCACCATCAACACATGCCTTTGGTAGAATTGTGGTAATCCCCCGGCAGATTCCTGAGACTCACTGCCTTTATACCAAGAAGCACCAACGCTGCTCTGGAGACACTTCACTGAAGCTTGAGTATACTGGGTTTTACTTTGTCACCTGACAAACAACAAAGCTGACAACTTTGCTTTGTAAAATGTTCGGCAGTGACGTACTGTATAAATCATTCAGAGGTGATTTGTGGTTAATGGACTAAAATGTGCAAAATGGAGAAGTAGCGCCAGCTCACCCCCTGATATACAGAAGTTTATCCTCAAGTCCTGTTAAAGTCTCATCTAGAGAAAATACTTTGAAGAAAAAGAAGCTAGTTTCCCATTCCTACATGGTAGAGCTATTTGGGCTGACTAATGCAGGGAAGATGGCCACAGATAAGGACATAAAACATGGCTTTTAAGATTAAAGCAGAGTGCCTTTGTGTTACTCAGAGAGATGAAAGAAAGCCGTCTTATCCTGTTCACACCCACGAGACGTCCCATCATTTTAATGCTTCATTTCACCACCATCTTCAGCCTTGGGTTCATTTCTCTGATGCTCTCATTAAGCTCCCCTGAGTGGATGCTCTTGACATTGACAATTTATGCAACATCTTACTTCATGTCAGACTGTACTGGAAAACCTGGGAGGCCGCTCTCTGTTGGTGTCAATTAATTGATGTGGCAATCACCCAAACCTAATCACAGGAAGCACATTGAAAAGAGCTAAACCACTCACTTGCAGAAAGAAAACAGTTTTTCTTCCAGACTGGGTGTTGGATTTCCACCGCTTACGACATTTTTATTCAAGGTTTTCATCTGCCTCAGAGCTCCAGTGACTCCCAGAATGAGAAAAATCACATCCTAAAAAAATTTAATGCATCTTTGTGAGAATGAAGCAACCATCTCATCTGCTGTAATGGCTTTGTTTTTATTGTTCCGAGTCCTGCGGCTGAATGACACCGAAGACAAACATCAGTGTTTACCCATCTGGCTGCGCTTAACACATTGGGTTTTTCTGGAAGCTTTTGTACAAGAAGAAACGCCACATGGGAGCAGCAGCTTGTGTAAACAAAATGTTAAGCAAAACCGCCCACATCTAAACGGCAGGCCTCGTGCTCATTCACACACGTATTGCAAACAAACATTTCCTTTGCCCTTCACCACCTACAGTACTTCACAAGAAGAGGACTTTTCTTCATACAGCACTCACATGCCAGAAGCTCCCTGATGCCCACACACCACAGGTGTAGAGGTCACTCAGGCTACTGAGCTGCTGAGATAGCAAACTCAATTAGGATTGAATACCCTTCTGTAATGGAGAGACAACAGGGCCAAGCTGTAGAGACTTACAGCTGGTGATAGAAGAGCTCAACAATTTCATAAGAAAGGCTTCCATATTATGATTTGAGGTTTTTAAAAAAAACTGCTATAATGAGAAACATTATTTTATCTTATCAAGTATAAATGCAACTTTTGCAAAAACAACAATAAAGGAGGAAAAAAGTTAAAGATTCCTTCCTGTTACATGAACAGCCCAATGCCATGTGGTACTAGGTACTGAAAGAGGGGTAGGTGCGCCATTATGACTTTTTGGTGCTCTTCATGATGTGACAGTACAGCGCAAACTGTGTCTGCGAATGCTGTGTACCAACCATAATAATATTCTTATAATCCAGCTCAGAGGAAGCAGGAAAGAAAAGCCTAAAAGTTAGCATTAAATAAAATGACTGAAGTAAACATACAACTTGTGACCGCTGTGGTTTTGGACTGTTTTTCTAGTTTCTGTAGTTTTGTTTCCTGTCTCAGCTTGCTGATCCTTGAGGACATCCCTGTAGCGTCCTAGATTACAGCATGCTAAAACTGGAACTAATTTAAGTACATTCATTTTAGCCTATAACATCACATGTAAAGCAAATGTACTGTAATGAAACGTAGGCATCGAGTACAGAGTCTGTGTGTTCCTCTGCAGTGGGGAAGGTCCTGTCGTTTTTGCACCTTGTCTCAGCGAACAGTCAGATGTCTGCTGTGTTTATTGCTCTCTGTGTTTAAAGTGATCCTGATATGGCAAACACTGACTACTGATGTACTTTATATCGATTTCCTGACTGGCTGCGTTTCTTTCTTGTCCCAGTTTGTAAGCATCCTGAGGGGATGGTTAATGGTGCATTACAAACTCAGCCCAGTCATCCTTTACATTCTGATCGCACAAGAACCCCTTCACCCTGAATATCCATCACTGCCAGACCGTACAGTAACAGCAAGCCCTGCCAATAACATATTTATGAATGTGGCCTGAGGGAGGCTGTCTCTCTGAATGCTGATGTGATGTTCGGATGTTGTAGTTTTATCACTTTATCATGTTTTTCCTGCTCTGCTTGTTTTAGTCACAGTAGTGTGTCATTGCTGGACAGACATGGTGGTCAAACCATACCACAACTGCTGATGGGATTTCTATTAGCTTGTAACTTCACTATAAAATACATCAGGGACCGAACAGTAGGGCAGAGGACACAGCTTTTAAGTTACAAAAAAAGATGGGCTTTTTATTCACCCAAAAATAAGGAAAAAAAATACAAACATCAATATCAAATTGGGCCCTAAAAGAGGTCAACAAAAGATAAAGAAACTCAAAATACAGCAAACTGAACTGAACAGTACCTCAGGCAAAAACCAACTTACCTAACAAATGGGGGAACATACTGTTTATACTGGCTGGCCAAACCAATAACACACAGGGAATGAACAAAAGACACCAACTAAATAATCTACCAATAAATACTGAACAGACAGTTTAACTAAATGTTTTTCTTTAAATGTAAAAGAATTTTTTTTTTAACAAAAGCATATTTCTCCCAACCTCCCCTCTTTCTTGTATTGGGTACTTGGTACAGTCCAGGCCTAATGGGAGGTATTTAAGCCTGCTCCTGCTTCAGTCCTGTTAAGGTTTAGTCCCCCTCACCAGGGGGGTGAGTGAGAACTGAGGTTGGACTCAAGGGTGCTGACCCAGGTGCTAGTAAAAAAAAAAAAGGAGGTTTAATGGAACAAAACACAAAGGACAACATAACAAGGTCCATGTACATACATAATCAACATAGGGCTGAGATGGAGGAGGAGGCCTGGACAAACAGGTACAAAGACAAACTAATGACAGGACTCAGGAGAGCTGGAGGATGAGGACAGACAGGTGAATAGACAGGCTAACCAAGAGGACAGATGAACAAAAAGGATATCCACAGCACAGGAACTGTCAGCTTGGATAAAAAAATATAACGTCTGGCTAACCTCATAGACAAAAAAACAAACAAAGAGGTCCACAGCACAGGAACTGTCAGCGTGGGAAAACAAATGACATATAATACATATCATGACAATAGGTCTGTTACGGGGCATGCGAGTTAATGCTCCGGCGACGGCGGAGAGGTATAAATAAGGTAGGAGGGTGATTACAGTATGCACCCCAGCTGTGCGTGACAACCCACAAGTCACTAATTACAAAATGCGACACAGCTGAGGCGCTGATCCTGCGAAAAGAGTGAGCAGGAGAGAGAAAGGCAGAAGAGAGGCAGGTCGCGCCAAGCGGACCTTACAAGTCCAGTCTTTTTGTCAGGACCACCCCCATCCATGGACCAAGAAGACGGTAACTCAAAAAGAAATTGCACACATTAACAATACAAAATCAATGAAGCATGCACATTTGGTTAATTTTGTATGTCCAATGTCAAATCAATTGCCCAACATCTACCTACAACTTAAATCTACACACATGAACAAAGAAAACAAAAACATCCATCCATCTTTTTCCGCTTTATCCGAGACCGGGTCGCAGGGGCAGTAGTCTGAGCAGAGCCTCCCAGACTTCCCTCTCCCCCCACACCTCCTCAGGAGGAGCCCCAAGGTGTTCCCAGGCCAGCCGGGAGACAGTCTCTCCAATGTGTCCTGGGTCTGCCCCGAGGCCTTCTCTCAGAGGGACATTCTCAGAATACCTCCCCAGGGAGGCATCCAGGGTGCATCCTAAACAGGTGCCCAAGCCACCTCAAGTGGTTCCGCTAAACGTGGAGGAGCAGCAGCTCTACTCTGAGCTCCTCACGGGTGACTGAGCTCCGCACCTTATTCCTAAGAGTGCGTCCAGCCACTCTCCAGAAGAAACGCTTTAAAATACAGCTCCTTCTTCACCACAACAGACTGGTACAGAGAGCGCATTACTGCGGACGCCACACCAATCCATCTGTCAACCTGCCACTCCATTTTTAACCTTACTCGTGAACAAGACCCCGAGATACTTAAGGGAGCAACTTGCCCCCAACCCGGAAAGAGCAATCCACCTTTATCTGATTGGGACCCATGTCCTTGGATTTAGAGGTGCTAATTCTCTTCCCCACTGCTTCACACTCAGCTGCAAACCCCTCCAGTGCACACTGTAGGTCTTGAACTGATGAGGTCAACAGAACCACATTGTCTGCAAAAAGCAGAAATTCTCTGGACACCAAAACAGACACCTTCGATTCCCTGGCTGCGCCTAGAAATTCTGTCCATAAAAATAATGAACAGAATCGGTGACAAAGGGCAGCCATGGTGGAGTCCAACATGCACCGGAAACAGGTCAGACTTACTGCTGGTGATGCAAACCAAGCTCCTACTCCGGTCATACAGGGAATGGACAGCCCGTTAACAACGAGCCCTGCACCCCATAATCCTGAAGTACTTCTGACAGGATGCTGCGAGGGACATGGTTGAATGCCTTCAGACCCACAAAACACATGTAGACTGGTTGGGACAACACCCATGAACCCTCCAACACCCTAGTGAGGGTATAGAGCTCCTTCCTAGGCCCAAGTTTTTCCCATGGTGACTGTGTAACACTTGCCAAGTGTTTAGACAAGGAATTATTAATCTCTAGTTAAGGGCCAACAAGCTGGAATAGGTTCAGCTACTGGAGCAATGTGTGGTGTTCAAATGAATCTCACAAACCATATGTTTGAACACTTTCTTACTGTATTTGAACGTGTGCACATATACAAAACAATTTAGATAACTAAAATAATGAAAAATATGGAAACTGAATAAACCAAAATAACAAAAGCTTAACCTTGTTAAGTCTTTTTTCTCTTCACAGACCAATAT
>NW_018128317.1:73320-87068 GCF_001952655.1 Monopterus albus
GTCCATACTCCGTTTTTCTGTTCTGCCACACCCCTGACTCTACCCAAGGGTGGAACTTGTGAGGCGTATCTCACCTGACCCTGACAATTTCTGATTGGTTTTGTTACTTATCAATCTTCTACTTATTTCTTTTCCCATATGACAGTGGAAAATGCACAACCCTTCACAATAAAGTTACCTCTATGTATCAGTTTTCTTTTTGTTTGTTTTTTTTTTGTTTCCAATAACCACAACATCAGGTGGGTTACAACTGCCAGAGCTGCATCCCGCTTGGTCTGTCGGTACCTGCCAGCTGCTTCAGGAGTCCCACGAGCCAACCAGGCCCGATGGAGCTCCTTCTTCAGCTTGACAGCATCCTTTACTTGTGGTGTCCACCACATTGTTTGGGAATTGCCGCTGCAACAGGCACTGGAGACCTTATGGCCAAAGCTCCCAGCAGCTGCCCTGGCAATGTAGGTGTGGAACATAGTCCATTCAGACTCAATGTCCCCATTCTCCCTCGGCATCTGTTTGAAGTTTTGTCGGAGGTGGGAGTTAAAGACCTCTGACCGGGGCCTCCACCAGACGTTCCCAACAGACCCTCACTAAATGCTTGGGCCTGCCATCATCATCAAGAAGGCACAGCAGAAGATGTACATCCTGGTCATTGGTGCAAGCCTGCCCCCCACAGAGGACCTGCACACCTCATGGGTCAAAAGGAGGGTGGAGAGGACCACTGCAGACCCCTCACACCCGGGACACAATCTGTTTGGACTCCTCCCCTCTGGATGGTGTTACAGGTCACTGTGCACCAAGACAACCAGGCACAGTGTCTTCCCCCAGGCCATCACTCTGGTGAACACTTAACGACAGTATGACTGGAAAATAACCCTCAGTGCAATACCTATAAATATACCTCGTACAGGTGTCTATTTTTTAAGCATTCTGTTTTTATTCCTATTCATCTCATTTTAATGAGCATTACTTTGTTTGTCTGCATTGTTTACTGCCTGTTAATACTGCTTATTTTGTTATATTACACAGCCTTATGCCCTGAGAGAATTAGTTGTCTTGACAAATTTGGTTTTGATTCGCTGCCTTGCGGGATATCATGTTAACAGTATGAGTGGCCCTCACAATGCCTAAGATGTATATGAACATTGTTTAGCATCAGAAATAACAGACCTGATACCAAGATAGGAATTTTATGAAAAGAAACTGTCTTTTTACCTCCTCCTCTGTTGTACTTTGTTACCCTAAACAATCAAGCAGTTTGTGAACATGTAAACATCTGTACATTCCATTTGACTGGTAGGTTGCCCATTGAAAATACAACAGAACATTCACAGGGTTGATGCCTATAACTGCAAATGTGTAAAGCAAGATTCAACAATAAGATAGTGGTGTCCCATCTGCTCACTTCTCAAGACTGACTATATGAGAGCTGCTGCTAAAGGTCTACAGTGTACATGCAAGTGTGAACATAAACATCTTAGTAGGAAATGATTACTCTGTTAAAGAGCTCATGTCTCGACTGAAAAATGGAAAATACTGTGCTGTTAAAGAGCCCAGTGGGATGTAGAGGAGAACAGCTTGCAGGCAAATAACAGTAGCATTACAAGTCTTGAGTTTCTGCTTTGTTAAAAAAGTGTGTGATGAAGTGGGGAGGTTAACGCTCAGTTTTATAGTCTTCACAGTTAAAAGGCCTTTTTCCATTAAATTTGTCTGTGTGAAATCATTTAAAAACTGATACAATCAACACTTACATAGAAAAGTGGAACATGACATTTGTTTCATTTGCTTCAAGGCTAATTTTCCCCTTTCATCTCTAACAAGATCAGCCAGTCACAGTTCACATGTGGCAACAACAAAATGGACTTCCCCGTTCAGATGTCACTGCAGCCCTTCGCTAAAAGTAGACATCTCCAGAAAAGTGACACACTCTTGGTACAAGAGCCTATACTGCATGTCCAACAGTTGGTCATCATTCCGGATGCCCAGATTTCTTGCCGACTGCTGGAGAGAACACTAATTTTGTCCTGACCAGAAGGACTGAATGGGAGCATCGCTTCAGTTTTGAGAAACTACATAGGCAGGCTCAATTGCTTTTGCAGTAGTCAGTCCGAAGGAATAGCCTCCCACAAGATCTTAGAACTGCCTTCAGTTTGAAGTCATTTAATATTTATTACACCGGCATGAGACAGTCAGAGCTGAAGGGCCTAACTCTTATTTTGTGTAGATTAATCTTATTTGTGCACTTGAGCTGTTTTATGCATTTTTTAAGCTTATTGTTTTTAAATTAACTTCAGTTTTGTAAAGCACTTTGTTTCCATAAGGTTTTAAAAAGCGATAAATAGATTTGAAGTTAATGTCAGTTCTGAGTTGGGGGTGTGGTTGAGAGGCATGTCTAGAAACAGAGGCCAACATTAAGGCAGAAATTGCTCATTTTCCTCAAATTGCTTGTTTTGGCCTCATGTCTGAGAACAACATTTTGGGTGCTGTCACTTTATCTCCCAAAGTTAAACTTGAAACTAATCGACAAGAGATATGCAAAGTTGACAGTAAATATTAGAAGAACTCAAAAATCACATCTGGATGATTTTAAGCACCTGAGCTGCACCTGCAGGTAGACATACCACCTGCTCACTTTTGTTTACTTCAGCACCATATGTGCTGAGAATTACATGCTGCTCTAAGCAGATTTACACACCTATGCTTGTTTGTGGATGCACACGGTCACCTTCTCCTGATGCAAAAGCACACAAATAAATATAGACGAGCAGTGATAGATGGCAGAGAGCAGAGTGCAGGTAGAGGCAAAGAGACTCCAGAGATCAGGGCTGCAGGTCCCACCCTGTTTGTTTTACTCCAGATGCTGCATGACAGACAACCCCTGTGTTCAACAGAGATGCCTTTCATCATTAATTAAATATTAACCAATTTGGCTCTTGAATTTTAGAATGGAAGTCTTGGAAGAAGTCTTATGCCAGATGCAAGTGTTTGTGCTGTGTCACAGTGCCATACTGTCACTGAAGGAAAGAAGTGAACCAGGTGCAGCTGTAAAAATTCAATTGGTTAGATGAAGACTAGTACAGAGGCGCATCAGGGCAGCTCACTCATCCATTAGTACAGCTACAGAGCTGAGGAAGTCTTCCAATAATTAAAGGGCCAGCAAATTTAGGTTGAACTTGTGTCCAGTTTATCATCCAACAGTAAGATATATCTTCCTGCTTCTTAAAAAAAAAAAAGAAAAAAAAAAAAAAAGTTAACATCAGCCAAGACCTCTTTTTAGCTTTTATTTTGCTGAAGTGATTAAAAATCGATAGTTGTTCAAAAGCAATAGTATGAATGCAGTCAAAGTCTCACAGTGTCACTCATTAGGGCTGAACTGTTTGGGAAGAACAGGCAGCACAACATACAGGGTAAAAGGACAGTACATACATATCATCCCTGTGCCAACACATGGTTGATGGAGCATTGTAATTTTTGTACACAAATTCCAAGGTCTTCGAGTTGTTGAATGGTTGTTTTTTCCAGAAGGAGATGCAATTGCTCATTTTGGTTTTACTTGATTCTTCCACCAGGCCAATGTGACAAGATATTTGGTGATACAGGTCTGGTATAATGTCTACAACCTGAGGCATGACTACTTTCATTTGTCCAATTCTTCTGAAGTGTACTGACTGGCTCGTAGAAAACAGTAGCAACATAAAGACAGATTCAAGATCCCGTTCTGGATTTTATGTAGTGAGGGGGAAGGCAGAATTCCCTATGGCATATAGACACTGGTGCTGGTTAAGGATTATAGTTATGACTTCTGGCAACTAAAAACATTACTCATGGAACTGATCATCTGAGGAGACATATACATTTGACCTGAGCTTATTATGTGGGACCTACAGCAGAATTACACAAGCTGGCTATGGCTTAATGCAGGAATTATTCAAGCAGAAATAACTGCTGCACAAAACTGACAGGTGTACTAAGTTGAATTATAAACTTTTCAGTGGAGCTGCAATTATTATTTTGATTGATTATTCAGTGTTTTGTCTAAAATGCCTAGCATAGTTCACTTTTTCCCCAGTCACTGTACTGATCTCCAGTGACTGGAACACCTGAGATTGGCTGAAGCAGGAAAATGTCTCGTTTTCTATGGATGACAAGTTTTTTTCCAGAAGCCTACAATGCCTTAAACCAAGATCCATCAATTAGGAGTGAATGTACAAGTGAGTGGACTGTGTGAGAATGATACCACTTCACCGTTGACAAAAACAGTGAACAAGAGAATGCTAACTCACAGCTAATTAGCACCAACAAGGCTACTAATAAACAGAAGAGCTGTCTGCCTGGAAATAAATTTGCAAATAGTAGCCCCCTCTGGAGCTCCTTGATGCAAAGCCTAAAAATGAATCACTTCCCTGGGAAATGGAAGGCTGAGCGAGCCCGGCGGCCTCAGATCAGCAGTGCTACAGGCTGGCCTGCATGAAGCTGAAAATTTGCACCACTGCTGAGGATCCTTGATCCTCACAAACAGTGTTAAAGACTGAGAGCAAGTCTGAAAGTAAAAAAAAAAAAAAAAAAAAGGCTTCTGGCTATACAGCCATCAGGACTTACCGAGCTACTGAACATGCTCTGCTCCTTGAAAACTGAAGTGTTTGGTCAGAAGAGGAGTTGAGAATCAGCAGATTAATAGCCCTGACTGCATGTGCCCTACATACAGTGCTCTTCATTGATAATTTAAACTTTTTCTGGGACCACAGACACCTTTTCAGGGCAGAGAAATTTTGCCTTAACAGGTCAGGAGTGAAATAGTTTATCTCCCATCCAATTTATATCCTGCAACATCTGTGTCCTCTGCCAAGAACAAGAGGACACAACACCAAACCATTTGGATTCTTCCTCTTGTGCTGTTGAACTAAGCAGAAAACCAACACTGCCTCAAAACTATTATTCACTACTAGTCATAACCAGTGTAAAAGGCTAGAAACATTTCTACACCATATTAGTAGAAAGGCCAGCATTTGAAAAGTTGTTGTACGTCCAAGTTCTGCTCCCTTCCAGCAGTGATGGTGAGTCTAGCTGCAGATACAACTCACTTAATAGCACACTTCATGCTCTCCTGCTCCCATTTAGATGATTGATTCTGGGCATCTCCAGCAGCTTAGCTATGCATTAGTGATGAATGGCCCTGTGATTTAATGTTCTCTGGAGGAGGCACTTGGCAATCAGCTACAGTAATTTTGTAAACAAGACAACACCTGTATACTAGTGGTGTTTCCATTAAGGTAATAAATAGAACACTGAAAGGCACAACAGGTATGATTGCACAGTGGAACTAGTGCAGGTGTTTTAAACAGTCTGAACATGAATACCATATACTTTTTTTTTTTTTTTTTTTTTCCAGCCTTGTGGTTGACCTCCTGCTTTAGGACACGCATTACATTTCCATATACATTATGTAACAAGAAACAATCTGGAACATTTACCAATACATGAAGTACAGTATATTTAATCAAGTAGCTCTTTGTGTAAAGCATTTGTGGCTTAAACTGCTGTGTGCTTGAAGGAGATTCCTATAAGCCCCTTTGATACAAATGTGATGTAGAATGAACCACAGAACCCCTCAGGGTCCAGTGACAAATCCTCTCTTGTCTCAGTCACAAGACACAGTTGTGAATGCTGCAGTTAGACCATCATAGAGGACACCGTCAACATTATTTATATCAACACATCACTCCTTCAAGCATAAAAGGATAAAAAGGTGTTCAGTTTCTCCATCTCCTGCCCAGGCAGATGGAGAAAAGCCTTGGAGCAGAAATTCTGATGAGTGTCTGGCAGTTTTGGTGAGAGGTTAACACAGTGGTATAAATTTACTTCCTGGCTCAGCTGCTGAGGTTTGGTTGAAATAACAGCTGCACAGAGCCCAACTGGTGCAACGCTCACCATTTTCACAGTTTTTTGATTGTTATAACAGCAGACTGAGTACACAGTTGGGCAATGGACAGTGTGAAAGTTTAATATGTGGATTCAGTTCTTTGGTTTTGGATGGACAGTGGATTTTATGTTTTGGAATTATTTTTTTTTTCCATAGCACCTGCTGTGTTTGATCATGTTTTCAGGATATTTCCTATATTAAGCAGATTTATATGCACTTTTTTAAAACAATAAATAGATCATGAGTTCTAGACTAATTCCAGTTATTCTAACTTAAATTTGTGGCAGTTTTTAGGCAGCGCTGTTGAGCTCACCATCACAAGAGGAAAAATCCAAATGTTTTGACTGGTTCCAGTGTTTTCCATGCCATAGAAAAGGCACAGCACCACAGTGTTTTTGTAGAGGTATTCTATCATACTGCAATACTCACTAAACCACACTAAACCTAAAATACCTGAGCTGGTGCAATACTATCAAAAGCACAATGAGAAGACTGATTCTTGTAAGACAAAGACAGGGAGCAAGGTCATTATCAAAGTTATTGTTGGTGATTAATGCTACTTTTTCAGCGATCTTTGGCAAGAACACTAAGGGACTCGATCTATTATCCATGGCATTTGGGGAATATATCATCATAGTAAGTGGCTGACATTAAATTTATTGCCAAGACTGATTAGCATTTGCATCTCAACACATTTGGAAGTCACAAAAGACATCATTAAGCTACAATTTGAACAATTTAATAATGAAGCGAAGAGAAAGTACCAAGGAGAGTGCAACATGCAACAGTAACCTCTCCCGGCAAATTACTTCTCATTACCTCTGAAAGCCTCATGAGTCACATTTGAACTTTGATAGAAAGATTTTCTGCACCTCTGTAGATTATGATATCACCCCTGTGCTAATGAAATCCCTCCAGTTTACTTTGGAAATACATTGTTGGCATACTAAAAACAAGAAGCTCTGCTTTTGAATCATTTGGCTTGATGCTAACAAATAACTTAAGATTAACCAGGTTAAATAAAATAAAGAAATATAAAGAGTGTTGATTCAGCTACAAACCTCAACTTTGGCACGAATGTCCTCCATGAGTGTGTTCATGCTGCGTCCTTCTAAAGCACAATACCACCTGGTGATAAGTAGTTTAACAGGTCAGCTTCACGAGTACAGTTGCATCACTGCACTTGGTGATATGTTTGTGGCCATTTTTCTATTGGGATCATTACCCACACAGTATGTGTGGCCTTGGCCAGTGAGGGTGAGCAATAAAACTAACTCTTGAAAA
This sequence comes from Monopterus albus, assembly GCF_001952655.1. Classification (NCBI taxonomy): domain Eukaryota; kingdom Metazoa; phylum Chordata; class Actinopteri; order Synbranchiformes; family Synbranchidae; genus Monopterus; species Monopterus albus. The sequence goes on from NW_018128317.1 coordinate 80,519, forward strand.
GTACTAGACACACTGAAATCACTGACAAGATTAGTATTACCTTCCTGTAAAATGTGTTTTTGATGCGACACATCATGACCTTTAGAGTAGCAGTGGAGAAAAGAGACAAGAAGGCAGAGTCTTGTTAAATCAGGGCCATGAAGAGCAGCGAATGGAGCATCTACAGTGTGCAGTCATCCAGAACAATAACAAGCAGCAGAAGCAAACACATGATAACCACAGAGGAGATAATGGCAGGAGAAGGGCGTGAGAGAGGGAGCAGAGGACGCACTGAAAATGTCATTACAGGGAAGACAAAGGGTTGCTTTAGAGCCACAGCTTGAAAATAGACCTTTGACGTTTGCAAAGATGAGTGGAGTTTACACAGTTTGCTTGCATGTGGCTAATGTACTATCTCAAAGTCTGAATTACCAGCATCATTTCTCACATGGAGAATTTGCTGAGATTAAAGTCTTTTCCTATGACCAATGGTACCAGCTTTAAAATGTACAGAATCAATAACTTGGCAGCCATAAGCTAATTTTATAGCTTTTTCATTAAATTATCAACCGAGTTCACCATCCGTGTCATTAGACTCAAAGCATTTTGATTGTAATATGCAAAAGATGAACGAGAGTTACAGCAACATGTGGTCATGTGATGTGTAGAACAAAAAGCGGTTCCTTTCACAGATGCATGAAAAAAGATTGGATTTGCTATGAGACATGTTGCTGCAACAAAGCTGTCAGTTGCCTGGTGATACGCTGCAACAGTCAGGCATACACATGCAACAGTACTTTGATCTGGTGAACTCCAGTCACTCAAACCAGGCCACAGTCAAACCACAGAGCTTGTCAAGCTGCATGTCAAAAGTAAACTAATGTAAGGAAGGACACAACTGGAAGTGTTCATCACCTACATTCAAAGTGAATCCTCAGGACGTTTAAGCCCAGTGCTCTCCATCTAAGGCCTTCAGTTCTGTGGACTGGAATTTTCAGCCATCTGTATCCAAAAGCTGGTTGTGCAGTCTGAATTTGTCAGTAAACGAGCAGCAGCATTTTAAACCAATTGGAGATGTGAAAGACGCAATGTACCAACTCCAGAATACAATGAATTACAGTAGTCAAGCCTGGAACTAAAATATGGATTGTGATTTCAAAATCATTGAGAGAAAAGACCTCACTTTACTCAACAATTGCAGTTGGAAAAAAACAGCATTAATCTGCTTGTCAAACCTTAAGTCACTGTCAAATACCACCAAAAGAAGCTGTGTAAGTGTATGCCAGCATATTAGAATCATATATGATGTAATGAATGTGTTTCTAAAACAGTAATATGATGTAAAACTAAACTGAAACCAAGCAGATCAGATTCAGGCCTTCATCAGTTAAGATCAATCTGAAGACAGGGTAAAGCAGAATTAGCACTGCAGGAAAAAAAAATAACTACAGAAAATTGGTATAAAATCTTGAGCTCTCTGCACAGAAATAATTGACAGATTGCATCTGTAACAAGTTCCGACATCTTTCAGAAAAACACTGCCTGCAAACGCAGCCCTGAAAGCATTTCATTATCCTCCGATTTCCTTTCTGTGAGAAGATGAGTTGATAAATCAAACTGCTAAAATTGGAGCATGATTGACGTGTGCATGTCGTAAAACAAGATGTGACCTTCAGAAATCTAAAATCAGATGTTCCTAGCTGAACAGATTTTTTTTTTTAAGAAAATCTTCCCTTATTTTTCTGACCTGTTTAATTCACCTCTTTACTTGTATCATCTTTTCCACCTACTTACATCTCACCACCCCCACCCCCCTATGGCAGAGTTTCCTTTTTATTTTGCGGTTCTGTACAGGTTGGGTTTGTATTTGTCATATCACCTACTGTATGTATATGTTTGCTGATTTGTAAATTAAAGCACAGAGGTGCTGTCAGCCAGACTTCACCAACATGAGTTTCTGCTGCTCATTCACAATGTTTTCAATGTGTCTAGTTGGACAAAGGCTCCTGGAGTATCCTCAGTAGAAAAGACTCCACCTTCTGTTTTTCAGGCCTGTGTTAGATTTCCTTTTAAATACAAATGACTATGCAGTGGAGACTTCATAGAAGTCTGGCATTTGTGCAGTCTGCAGCTCTGGAACAAAATCTGACTCTTGAAAAGTACAGACTATGTATCCTTGCTGTTTATAAATGTAGTGCTTTATGTACTCAGATGCATATTGTGGTTTGACAACAACACACACACACACACACACACACACACACACACACACACCTCAGAAGCTTTGGCTTCTGCGTGTTGTTGGTGGCCCAGAGGAGAACTTTGAGCTTAGTCATTAGTTGTTTCTTGCCAAACTGCACACTAGGACTCATAGTTTAACTCAAGGGCGAACCTGCACCTTATAACAGGAAACCAATCATCCCACTGAAGGCAAAGAACAAGGAACCAAAGATGTGTACACATCAACACTACTGAGAAGAATTTGCTACACAAAGATGGAGCAAAAGGCGTCACAGTAGCGCTGTTTAGTAGTGCCGTCTCCTCACAGCAAGAGTGTTCTGAGTTTGCATGTTCTCCCTGTGTGGGTTCTCTCCGGGTGCTCCGGCTCCCTCCCAGTATAGATAATGGATGGAATATGGACCAAAAATGACAAAGTATAGCCTGTGAAAAACTGTATTGCAGGCTACACCCTGAAGAAGGCAAATTAATGCCACTATGTGGGCTGGAACCCACTTTAAAAGTTTAACAGTGTTAGGCACTGCAGGGTGTGCCAGTAGGCATACTGTAAAAAGATCTTTCGTTTTTTTTAAACCAACTGCTTCAGCCATTATTTTACTACTAATACAAAACATAGAAACACCAACTGATATCATTTATGGGCAAATTGTGCATTAATGTTTTGTTGCAATATACTTTTGATGTTTTAGCTTTTTATTCTGTTCTGACATGACTCAGCTTTTTATGTGCATCTCATTTAGCTTTTCACTGTCATCTGGAGTGCAGAGAGCTGAAACGAGGGAGGAAAATTAATCAGCCAGGCAACCATTTCATCATGCATTATTGAATAATAAACATCAAATTTCCTATTTGCGCTTGTCATGCATAAACTACAGATGGGAAAACTGCTGAGAATTAGGTTTACCCTGGTGGAGCCACTACTCCATGGAGGAGTCAACCTGCAGTGGAGGCATCTCAGACTGTCTCTCTCTCTCTCGCACATTTATACTGATAAATATTTCATTACAGTTTCCTTGGAAATGTGACCACTACATGTGTAACAAAGCATTTCTCTTCCTAATAATATCTGGTGTATAAAACACTGGGCCAGATAAAGTGGCAGCTGTTGCAGGTACAGTAATTCCAACAGTGAAATTGTTTCATGTTGACCAAAGTATTCTGATAATGTCTTTCAGTTTCCTTAGGAGTTCTGCATCTGGTGAGAGTGGGGGTAAAGATGACCCATCCCTAACCAAAACTTTTATGTAGTGAGTGATATAATGAGTTGTACCCCTTCTTCTCTTCACCCACATTCAAAAAGCAGTTTTAACTCGGGATCCATCAAAATGTAACTTCCAACTCTGACTCTGCTACCTTCTCTCTGATGTACACTCATACATATTCATGAGCTGCAGCCCTTTGGGGGGTAGTGGACCTAATCCCTGCCACATGCTGTTGGATGCAAGAATGACATTTTAGAGCGAGGTTACTCCCCACAAGGGAGCAACTTTGTGCTGAGCAGCTCATTGCTCTTTTTAAAAGTAGATGGTAGAGAGAACACTGGGGCCTGAATTTAGTTGAGGGTTTTTGTTCGTTAAAGAAAGTTAGATGAATTCTGTATATTTAATTGAGACAGTGACAACATGCTGAGCTAAAAACCTTGAGTTTTCCTCCTGTGGACTTCTGAGTATTAGAATGCAGATCCAAATATCAGGCAGTGCTGGATGAAGCAGTGTGAATGCTCTAATTTACCAGTTTCACACAAATTGCAGATATTTCATCTCAGAAGTCAGCTTTAAATTTTCCATCAGGGTTCAACTGCCCCCAGTTCTTTTGGAAAAAAAGTTGAAGTAACAGTGGACTTCAGGATGCCACCACTGATTATAAAGACCTATTAATTGCACATTTGTATGATACCATCACTGGGCAGCTGCAAGTGTTCATGCAAGCACAGTCTACAGCATGTGTTCCTTTATCAAGAATACTCCAATAAAACAATTGAAAGACATATTAAACTACTCACAATCTGTAAGCCCCACCCTATCACTACAACAGAATAGATTTTAAAATAGTGAATTATGGAAAAAAGTGCACACTCGTTCAGCTCAGCTTTGGTTGAACGACATCAAGCTCACTGTGGCTTCACCAATCAGGAGGTGATGAATAGAAGGAAATGAGAAACTGAATGCTCAGCAGTATACTGCTTTTACAGCCATCAGCTAAATGAACCTTTTTTTTCATGGCAGCTAACATCAGCCAGAAAATAGCTGCCACTTAAACACAACAATCTGGTGACTCTGGAAGGATATGTCCATTCCATTACAGCAATGAGCGACAGACATGCACACCCACTCGTACATCTCTCCATGATGGTCCAATTAAATTAATGCTTTCTGGCGTAATGTGCTGCCCTCGCTATATTGGAAAGTGAAATAATAAAAGAAGAAAAATGTCCTTTTGTCTTAGACAAATCTTTGCTTGGCTGTAAACCACCACAACTCGGCCAAATTCTCGATCGCTGGTGAATCTGCAGCTTGAATGTAAACATCAGACTTGAAAAACTGAACGCCCCGGCATGTAACACCTATAGGCCAGTCTCATATTTCCACTTAGATGAAACTCTTAATATTCATGGATGCAATGAAAAGTGTGGTTATAGCAGTGCACAGCATTGATAACAAGTGGTGCCCGTCATCAGTGATCTAGTGATCTGTTTACACTACTTCATATCTTTTGGAAAAAAGCCAAATAAATGTATGAAATAGAAAGGGCTGCTACATGTGCTAATACCATACCATACTGTGTTTAGAGGTAAAAGAAAAACAAGTGTCAATTAGATCTATAGAAAACATTCACAGCAGCCAGCTGCGTCCTTGTCAAACACAGAGGAAGCAAAGAATCAGACCAGTGGGATCTTTAGTCCTGATCCAAGACCAGCTTCACCGACCATCAGAGGACACCCAAACCCTTTGATCACTCAGGCATTTCTGCCTTTTTTTTAAGTCACATTTAAACCACAAAATGTCCATGCAAAAACAAAGCTGAAAATTTCACGTCAGTGTGTCCATCAGACTGGTTGAAATTTGGATTGCATTTTAGAGCCAAACACCCGTCGCCCCACCCAAAGCTAGCCCAGCCCAGTCATGTCAGACTGCTGTAGGTAATGGATGGGACAGAGGCTGAATCACCCAGCAGTCTAATGCATTATCAATTACTTGATTTCTGTCTGCTCTCGGTATGATCCATTCATCCAGTGTGGGGTGACAGTGAAAGCATTTTTGTCCAGCCTGTCAATACAGCTCAGCCAGAGGCTGAACTGGCTTCACTTATCTGTGTAATGTATGAGGTAAATTAGGACTGAAGACACACTGTGGAAGAGTAGCTCATTAATCAGTTCCAATCACTTACTTTCCACGCTGTTATCAATATTTTGGTTGCTGGACAGTTTGAGCTGAATCTGTTGATACAGCATTTAAGTTTTATTCTTTAAAATGTAATCAAAGATGTGGTGTAGGAAAGAATCATGAAAGAGCCATTTGTAATGCTCTTCTCCACTTGTGCTTGTAGGTAATCATAAGATCATTTCCAGCTGCAGGCACATCATTTTGTCCAAACTAACAGGAAAAAAAGTGGTGTTGTAATGAAAGTGGTGACTGTTCAGCCACATGGGGGCAGCAGTGCAAGTTCCACACACAGGGACACTGTACAAAAGTTATTAGGAAGAATCTGTTCATATTTACACATCCAGCAGATGTGAGAAACATTTCTTGAGTCACATTTCTGTCCACCTGACAAATCTAAGTACAGTAGTGCTCTTTCAGTTCCATTTCACTCTCCACAGACTACTAGGTGAAGCATTTGCCCACCAGATTCTTGATGTTTTACCTCACCAACCGGCATAGACAGTAACTCTATTGATTAGTACAGCTTAAAAAAAAAAAAAAAAAAAAGTTCACTTTGACTCCACTCAGGAGAAACTAAGGGTGCCAAAACCTCAAGTAACTCACTGGGATACTCCCAAAATTGATTAGGCCTCCTGGTGTTTTTAAAATATAGATTGAACACATGGAAGTAGAACAGGAAAATTACTATTTGATGGCAACATCCGGGCATTAATTAAAACTAAATTTGCACAATTTAATTTAGGCTACTCATACCTTATTGTAGGGATTTTGCATCCCTAGTCTTTCTGCCTTGGTCTGATGTTGAGGTGCTGAAGGGACAATACACCCCCCTTCAAAAAAAAAAACCCAAAAAAAGACCCCAAGATACTTTAACTCCTCCACTTGAGGCAGGAACTCCCCACCAACCTGAAGGGAACAAGCCACCCTTTTCCGACTGAGAACCATGGCCT
>NW_018128317.1:89424-118131 GCF_001952655.1 Monopterus albus
CATTCGAGCCCCAACCCTGGGCCTGGCTCCAGGGTGGGGCCCCGGCTGCGCCATGCCGGGTGACGTCACGGTCCTTGGTTAACTTATATTCATAAAGGGCTTGTGAACTGCTCTTAGTCTGACTCGTCACCCAGGACCTGGTAGCCTTGGAAGACCCTACCAGGGGCTTTTAGCCCCGGCAACATAGCTCCTAGGACCACTCGGATACTCAAACCCCTCCACCACAACAAGGTGGCGGTTCAAGGAGGGGACATGTAAATGCATGACATTGCAAATATGGAATCCACTGTGAAAGTGCTTCCATTGTGGTATGTGTTGAAGCTGTAAAGTTCCTTTTGTCTGTAGAATAATTTCAACCTCTTCACTAGCATACAGAAGCCACCCTAATAAGTAGTTACCATCTGTATATCTTTCTGTCAGTCAATATGAAAATGATCATTTTGCTCAGATGAAGATGCTCTCCCATTCGTGAATTCATCTCCGTGTGCCCCAGTAGTTCATATCTTTAATGTGCTTTCATGCAGACAATAAGCTCAAGCTGGTAAATGCAAAAGAAGCCCCACAGCGATGTATACGAGAGCCGTTCCTCAATCAGACAGAAAACAGAGGAAGAAGATATGAAAATTTTACAAAGTGAAGTAAAGTGTGTGCAAATTTTGATCGCCACTTGGTCTCATTACTAACAGACAATTAGATTGTAGAATTCATCATATTTCCAACATGGTTTTAAAAAAATGAATTTATAAAATCACCTTTGTGATGGAAAAGCAGTCAATTAATGCAGCAATCTTTTGGTTCAAATGCACCAGTTTTAATTTGTAAGAGTAACACATTCAAAAAGCTTGACTGAAGCTGAACATTCCAACTTAAGTGTGTCTGAGCACATTGCTGTCAGCTTCATCTGCCCAGTGAGGGTTTGTATCTTCTACATAGCTATCTGTGTTGTCCAACGTCCCAGTTGTTTTGTCAAAAATGTTGACAGCTGTAAAACACAACCACACATCAAACCCCTGTGCTGCAAGTCACAATAAATAAATAAATAAATATGATATCACTCTTTTAATAAGGTTGGAAATCTTGTTGAAAATGTGACAGCAGAATCTTTCAGAGAAGCAGCAGAAGGGCAACAACTTATTACATAATTAAATACTGCAGACTCTCTGTGGGAGAACGACTGCATTTTTATTTCAATGAAAAGTCAGGGGATCACCTAAGTTCACCCAGGATCACCTGTGTCGGCTCCATTTTGTATAGACAGACATTCAACAGCTGACATTTCACTCAGAGTCACGAATGTCAGTCTGCTGGTGATGCCAGAGGAAAAGTCAGGTATTACCAAAGTCAGAAGGTTTTAAATAGAGAAACAAGGGTTAACTGCAACAATCAGAATGTGACAATCTCTCTGTAATAAAATATTCACTGGAAACACTGGCTGAGCCTTTAGTACCAAGATGAGAGATAACAAAACAGAGCCACAAGCCCACAATCATATGCAATAACAAGTCTGCAATAAATAGAATAACTGAGGGTGGTGATGTGCATCACTGCAGAGAGAGAAGCACATTAAAAACTGTAGAACTGGCACAAAGAGCAATAAAAACCAACAAGAGACAGATGTCTGAAACTAGGCACAGATTTGAAGCTGGGATGACGGTTTGTCCCACAGCTGGGATTTGTCTTAGACAAGCTTAAGAACAACTGAAGTTGTGTTGGGGAAAATGGGTACATGACCACCTGTCAGTGTCTGGGATACTTCTAAGCAAAGTAGCAAAACTCTCAAAGCACTTAAGGTAATAAACAGGAGTTAAAATAATGTAAGGAATGTAGGAAGACCAGTGGGAACAGAGAGTCCTGGTCCAGAACAGCGCTAGGAACATAATAACCTGATCCTTCTTTCCCTGCCAGGTACACCATGAGTCTGAGGAAATACTGATGGTGCCTCATTAAATTACAGTATACACAAAACAAGCAGAACCCATCACAATCAACACAAAGTGTTTGATTTGACTTCCACAACCCACCAACTGGTTCAACAGGAAGACAATCTAAAAAGCATAAATGAATAAAAGTGACAAATATGGTCTTAATCTGTGACTTCCAGTGCATTCCAGGAGTGGTCACATGCCATAACATTGTTAGGGCTAGGGTTTCAATGTCCCTCGGCCTGCTTTGTCATGTAGTTTCCATCATTTATCACAGTGCCTCTTTAAAAAGAGTCTATTCCCAAACTAAAGACAGACATGTTGCTTCTCGAGGCTAAAAACAAAACATCAAATAATACAGTAGCAACAGTCTGGCATCCAGAGTTTGGATCAAACTTTAAATTGGTTTTTGCTCTTGTGTAGCTGATTCCAGATATGGTGGCACCATAATACCAGAGCTGGCTGAGAAAACATTTCTGGCAAACATTCAGCTAGTTCAAAAGATGACAGCCAATTTCACACAAAGCAGTCTGTTTAATGCATGCAGAGGTTTTATGGCTTCCTCTGTGGAATACAGCTCCTTCCGGAGCCCTCCTGTACTTGCCTACATGATAGATTGCTGTGCTACAGATTTGGCCAGAATAGCTGAGCAATTATATAGAAAGCATCAGATGAGAATAGAAAAGTGGAACCATAAAACAATTCTGCTTCAGTTCCAGCGTTTGACTCACCAGTCATGCCTGGTATTATTTCACTCGGCCTTGTCTTATGCAGTGGCACTTTTGCTGCTGAATTATCACCTCCTGACCTTTCTTGGCATTAAGAAGAAGCACTTTCACACATATATTGTATATGTAGGGGCTTTTTTTCCCCAAGCTTGTTATAACCAACAGAACAAAAGCAAAGGGGGCAGGGGACATTCTTTATGGGTGTCTTTCCCAGGTCATATGGGCTCTATTAGTGATTTAATGTAGTTACCCCACCCCGAATGTGCACACCACAAACAGTAAAACAGCATTTGAATAATAGTGTTACTGACACTCATTAAAACATAACAGGATGCGCTGGAAGACATACACAGAGCCTTTATCTAACATCATGCATGCCCTACACACACACACACACACACACAACTGAGAAGAACACATGTGGTCAAAAACTTGATGTAGAAAATATTTGCTACAGTTTTCTACTTGTCTTCAAGTATGAACAGTTTACTAATAACACCAAGAGAAGGTTTACTCACAGTCCAGATAAACAGGAGGTGAAGTCAGACTCTAAACCAGGTAAAAACCAAACAATACACAGTAAACAACATGGGGAAACAGGTAAAGTCCAAAAAAAAACATGAAGAGTCCAAAAGACAGGCAGTGAGGAAGAGACAAAGTCCAAAAATGAGTTAAGCCCAAAGGAGGGGAATAAGGCAAAGAACAAGATGAAACAGCCAGGTATGTACAGTATGTATACAGGGAGCTGATGGCGAAATGGAAACAGGTGTGCAGGTGAGCAGGGTCAGGTGACTGAGGACAGAAGGGAAGGGAAGGAGTGCAGGGACATCTGGAGGCTGGATGAAGGAATGGCAGTCCATATGAATGTCCAGAAAACAATGCACTGGACTGAGATACAAACTGTGACACCTTCCAATTCTCCAATAAAGAATTTTAAAAAGCTAGTAAGGTTTGAATAAAAAACAGATGCATGGAAACATATTCTTTGTCCATGCATCTCCATGCTAATGACAGACACTTACTGCCTCTTTGCATCATGTGTGAACACCCTGCAGGAGCTCATTTCATGTACAGATGTTTGCACTGACAATAATTACTGTGATGCCAATAAATACACCTAAGTGTTAGACACATTGTTGGCACTTTAGGTATAGTTTTGTACTCACATGATTGTCCTCCAGACACCAAAGCCTCTTAGCCCAGTGAACAATGGACACTGTAGCCAAGGCATCACTCAGGTGCTTGCTCAGTTCAGAGAGGAGAGTTTGTGCATTAATTTTTGCTTTTCAATTGACATAATTTAAATTTTTTAAAAGTCATTTTCACATACTTTACTGCAAAGCCTGACTGCAACCGTTTTTTGACCTCAGGCTGCCTCATGATTCATTATTGTTTCAAGTGGCAGCTGATTTGTCCTTTTCTGTAACCTCTGCCACACACAATGGACAAATCCTAAATTCTAAACCAGCCAAGCATCTGTTTAATCTGTTCCAGCCCTTGTATTTCACAGGCATGCATGTACAGATCAGAAGGAATGAGCGTGGGTTAACTGAAGATTAGCCATATTGTTTAACAGACTGGACTTGAACCTGAGATGTGCTGGAGTCTGTCCCCCTGCTAACCCTGCTCTGTCTTTTCCTACTGTGGACACTCAGAGAGAGAAAGAGAGAGAGAACAGCTCATTCCTCTTTAGTTCTTTCCATCTGTACCCATCTGAGTTGTGACAATTCAATCTGTTCAGCGTCCTCCCTCATGAATTATGGATAAAGCCTACAACTTCTGAATGTGGTGAGAATTCTACTCTTTATATCTCCTCCTGCTTGGTGAGAAAGAGGTTGGAAAAATCCTCAAGGTAATTTGTGGAGCATCAAAGCAGAAGAAATGGCAGCATTATTATCGTCTGACAGCACTGATCGACTCCTCTGTGCTGAAAGCCATTAGCGGAGCTCATTCAGAAAGGCCCAGCCGTGACTTCCCTGATAAGCAATTACTGAACCATCATTCTGTGTCAATGAAATGAGCTGTGAAATCTGCTCCCATAGGTCAAATAAACAATTTCATCAAGATGCTTCAGAGGAACAGAAAAATAAACATATGAAAAAAATAAAATGAAAACATATTTTGCAAGATGCATCATAATGCATGTGTCCAAAGATATTTGTACCATGAGGCTATTTTTATTGAACTCCAAACTGCATACATCTGGGAGAAAAAATGCAATAATAACTAAATAAATATGGAAATATATGAAGTAATAATCTGTGAAATTATTCAATAATATACAGTGTGTGTATCAACGATTTATTTATGTATTTTGCTTCACAGCCTTGTCTTTTTACATATTCCATACCACTATCTAATAACTGTGTGTCTGCTTTTGCTCACACCAGTGGATTCAGAGAAGACGTGAGCTGCTGCATTATCCCGCCAAGTCTTCTTTCAAAATGATAAATTGTATCAAGCTGCTGTAAAGACGATCAGAAAACCACAGGAGTACAGGCACGCTACCCTTCAAAACAAAAGCATCAAGTCTGCCATATAAAAGATATGTTGAACGAATCCTTCACTGTTACATGATATGACTTCTTGGTGTCCAGAAAAAAGTTCTGTTGTTAACTGCTTGTCTGATTCAATTATTTTGTGTTTACATCAGTTATTAAATGTCTGTCTTCATTCTGATAAATGTTGGTGGACAGTGAAACACTAGGATCATTTGCTTTGCAAACAGGCAAAAAAGATCACAGAGACTCACCCGACTTCAAATCTTGGAAATAATTTAAATGTGATAATGCAAAAGAAAAAAACTGTGTTGAACACATATTTCTTGTAATCTATTTATGTAATGTCATAAGATTTTTATGAATTATTAACACAACTGTGACTTTGAAATCCAGGATCTCAAATGTCACATAATTTTGTAGTATTTTAAAGATGAATTCTATTGTAGCATTAGTTTTGCTATTTACCACAAACGCCGTTTTTCGGACAACAGTAGTTGTATTTGTTTATTTCTGTACTTGTTGGACTTGAGAACTGTCAAAGCAACGCGAGTCTAATGTGTCTTATTTTGAAAGTCACGACGGGACGTCGCGTATGTCCAGGTATTCCAAATAACTTGAACGCACTCCGTGCTCCCACTCGGAGTGAACGTTGTCAGTTGGACGATCAGGGAGACTGGACTCGCTGGTTTTCACCGCTGCTGCTGCACCAACGATCTCCCGGAGACATGAGGCGAAAGGAGAAGAGGCTGCTGCAGTTCGCCGGGCTGCTCATAGCGGCAGTTCTTTTCCTCCCCTACGTGGGGCTGTGGTCTTTGTACAGGGACCGACTGTTTGACAACTCGCCCGACACAGTGGACCGTCCGGGTGGCATCCACGCGATACAGGTGAGTGGTCATAATACTCGTCGTGTGCTATTTTTCAAACCACGGTCCTGGGACCCTCGGGGGGTGTTAAGAAAAACATAGGTGCACCGTATATATCCTGTCAGTTCAAGGGAAAAGGTAGAGTATAACTTTAATAACCACTGCTCGGGACCTGACAATCTGAAACCAACAGAACATTTATTTATTTATTTATTTATTTTAGCGAGTAAACTTCACAAAGATCCGTCCAGACCGGTGCAGGTTGTCTTTCACACGCCGAATGTATCCACTGTACGGGGTGTGGAGTCAGGACCATGGAGAGCGCCTGAGTACATGGTGGGCTGCATAGTTTTCAGCACCATGGAGAGCTCACAGGCGACCTCCTTGTGCTCCTTATGAGGTTGTTGAAATAGTGCAGCAATGAAGCATATGCTGTCGGCATAGTTTAACATTTTACTGAGATATTTGGTGCATGTCTGTAAAGATTTACAGCATTAAAAGACGGCTGCAGAAGCATTGAATGACAAGATATTGGTGGTTTTGTTCGCAGCTCAGCATTACTGATAGCTGGACCTACTGGGTGTCCTTTTTCTGAGAAGCAGCTGTGTAGAAGGTTTAATTTGGCAATCCTGCCTTAACTGAGGTTTCGCCCCCTTCCAAAGGAAACAATTAATGCTGCCTCTGATTATTTCCATTACTGATAAATAATGCTAAATTTTATAAAATTATAAAATGATGCCCTCAAACTGTTTATTTTGCCCAACATGATTATAACAATAATATATAACAGAGTAAAGCAACAAATCCTGACATTAGGGAAGCTGGGACCAGCAAATAATTATTTTTTCTATCATATTGATAATTAATTGACTAGAAATGACATTACAACAGCATATAGTATACGTTAAACAACCATGAAGTACTTTGCTGCTTTGTCACTGGGACTGACAGACGGCAGTAAAATGATCTGATGAAAACAATGATGCTATCATTGTCTTAAGCACTAGTCACATCTGCAGCATGATTGACATCACATCAAGCTGTCATCAGGCATCTGTTCATATTGTATGAGTGTATGACGAAAAGCCACCCTAAGCTCCAAATGTGATTTGCAATATAAGCATGAAACAATCACTTTTCCACTGAGGGATTAAATACAAGTTGATCAGCCTAAGGTAAAGTTTCCACTATTAAAGGTGGGTTATTTAGTCTGATTTATGTGCGGTCTCACACAATACCAGTCACCATAAATATAAGTGATGCTATTACAGTCGATTGGTGTTCCACCGTAACAAATATGACAAATGGCAACAGGTTCAGACATAGCTTCCCTGCCATTAATTTCCTCTGAGGCAACAGCAAGTGACTAGAATTTAGTCTGCTGAGTGACTGGCAAATCTACTGTGAAAAGTAAGTGTTTTCAAACTAGTAAGTTGTAATTTTCAAATGAAAACACACAATGTTAAATACATCTGTTTACATGTCTGGTTTTCTCTTTGTGTGAGAAAAACGTACTTCTCTATCGCCATGAAAATCATTAACACTTTCAACTTTTTTAGTCTTCCAAATGATTTTTATTTCATTTTCCAATAGGAGAGACTTCTCTCAATCATTCACGGCAGAATGCAATATTTTGTAAAAATTAAAATCGATTGCTGCTGTAAAGCAACACTCAGGTTTTTGTGATGTGGATCAAAATGCATTCATCCTGAGAGAACATTTTGCATAGATTTCCTTTAATGTCCCTCAAAACCTTAACAACAATGTAGAGGTGAAGTATCTTTGCCACTGTATAGCGCTGGATCAGTATTTCATGTCATATATGTGGAGCAAAATTTTATTTAAAAGCATTTCATAGAATGTTGATGGACATTTTTTGCTGCAGATTAGGGAAGGGCCCCCCTCTGGAACTTACTATATAGATAGATAGTAGAGCTGCTTCTCCAGTTGAAATGATTCGGTAGTATCATTTTGGTAGTACTACATTTTCTACTACATTGCTAACCTGCTGCCATTGTAACCTGATTCAGGATAAGCTGCAGAAAATGGATGGATCTTATTTACTGTGTTGAAATGGTGGTTGTACACTCTCAAGGATTCTCAGAGTTGCCAACTAAGGAAGAGAGTGATAGTTTAACAGTGACAATGATTATGGAAGGCCTGTGTAGAAAAATGCCCCTAAATAAAGGCATCAGATCAGAAACAGCTCAGTAGCATTGTTGTGTAAAGCTGTTACAAACTGTTTTCTTTTGTCTTGCCTAATGGATTTACTTTGGGTGTGTTTAAAATCAGTCTCACTGCCCAGGGTTGTGTTTCCTCTGGACAGCTTTGTAGAGCTTTATAGTGGTGTCTTTATGATGCATAAACTATGGTGATATTAGTGGGTCTGATGTCTGGATCTATGATAATTAGACTCAGGTTGCAGCAAGAATTGTTTTTGCCAAGTTTATGTGCAGCTGAGACTATGTTTCCCAGAAGAATGACTGCTGTCATTCCAGCAAACTCCACAAATCAGCATGAACACAGAAGCGAAAAAGCAAAACCTTCCTAAATGTCTGACTTTAGCATGTAATTACCGTGAACAGCAGGTGTGAGAGATTGATTGCATAAAATTGCATACATACATGAGAGCTTACAGAAAAATCTGGGTCACTGAACGTGAATGTTGTTGTGAAGTAGGAAACTGGTATTTTACTCCTACATGACACTGACATGCTGCTATTTCAGTTTCATGTGGGTTCTGAAGTCTATCCCAGCATGCACTGGGTGAAAGGCAGTGAAACACCCTGGACAGATTGCCAGCCTGTCATCAGCAAGCAGCATCATTATTTTAGTTTCTAATACACCACCGAGCCTCCTCACATGCTGGAAACTGACTGCAAACATTCAGCTTTTGTTCTGCTTTGTTCTTTTAAATTTTTATGGTGAAATAGTGAAAGACAAATGAGGAAAAAGGAAGGAACTATATGTGTGTCTGTGTCTTGTGTTTGAGTGCTCCCTGTGGGCTGTTACGACTTTATTGAAGTAGATAAAAATCAATATCCTAATCCCATTCAGCCTTTTCCCACATAAGTCTTGTTAGAGATATTTGTAGTGGATATTTTCTTCCCCTTGTTGGGACGTGTCTACTTCACTTGTAGAAGACAGAGCTTAAACCATCAGAATGCGATCAGAGCAGATTAAATGCAAACAGAATAAGCTGCGGTCTCGTTCATACACAATATCTCCCTCTGATGGATTACATAAAATAGAATACAAATGAACAACATTCATACATGTTTTTTTAGATGTATTCACTCAGGGGGGAGGACGGCAGCATCCTCATTTACATTCACAGCATCTGGCTACACTTTTTCACAACCAGCTTTCTGCTGTTTATCCTGCAACATCTTAGTTCAAGGATTTTGCAGATTGCAGTCATTTCTTGCATCTTTGTTGAGGACAACAGTAGCAGTCAGTTTGGATTCACAGCAGGTATGATGGATTCCAGTGGAGATGCATAGTCGAACAAGTGTCAAACATTTTACAAACACTCATTTAAACTTCAAGAACAACCCTGGCATCTTAATTATCTGCCACTGACCCTTCATGGCTTCCAGAAACTCACAGTCTCTCAACCACTGTTACATCATCTCCTCTTTGCTCCAAATCTGACAACTAGTATATTGAGAAATTGATTAGGAAAGGAACTGTTGTTTTTCACACTGAACATCACAGATGTTGCTGGTAGCGGTTTTCATATCAGGATTATTTCTTTGGTAAATTGTAATCTCATGGACATCCGTTCACATGTACTTTCTATGCATTACACACATTATATTGGCAAGTGGGGAGGACTTTTACATAATGTGGACCTGGTTGCACATGGGAGGTTCATGTTGCTCAGTCAGGTTCGCTGAGCAGGATCAATTCATGACAGTAATTGCAGGGGTCAGGATATCTCACCCCTTTATTGAAGACTAATGATATGTTTCGTGACTACACCTGAAATGCTTCAAAGACCCTCAGCAACAAAAAATCAAAACGCAAACAAGCACCTGCCCACTGTAATCATGGTGACTACAGTGGGTAAGAGGCAAACTTGCAAGTATTTGGGTCAAAACAAAACAAATTTAGCAGTAATATATGCAGATGTATTAAAGTGTTCAGTAGCAGTAATATGACTTTAAAAATTCCGATATCTGCATGTTTCCCAGCACCAACCAACAGTTCTTAATAATATCCCTTAAGCTGTTTGGGAAACTGTCTGCTGTTAATAGGTGATAGCAGGATTTCTTTTAGCTGGAGGTGTGATTGTGTGCAGTTTAGTGTGAGCTCGATGAGGTTCTTTCTTTTTATTTGTGTATATAGTATAATATGACACACTGTGTATCTGTCCTCTTAGTGTATACTTAGTGTACTTGTAATGTATGTAATGTAAATGCAGGGCTGAGCAGAAACAAACTCTGCATGCTGAAAAAAGAAACAGAGTTGTGCCAAGAAAGAGAACAGAAGCACATGAGCCATGTGAACATTATACCTACTGTATAATCAGGTTGTTCAACATGTCTTTCCAGAACCATGGGCATTTGTCTGCTACAACAACAACCCTCACTCTACTGGCTTCAGGCTTTCCATAAGATTGTGGAACAAGAGTTTTGCTGAGCTTGGACACTAATGCCATGCGATAAGACCTGGCTCACAGTGGTGTCTCAGCTCATCCCAGGGGTGTTGGATGTGGTAGTGCTCTGTGCAGACCAACTTCTGCACCAAGGTATTTGGAAAACCTGGCTTTGTGGATCTTCCTCCAACTGTTATTACAAAGTTGGAAGCACTCCATTGTCCAAAATACCATTTTATTCTTTAGCACAAAGAGCTGCCCTGACTGGACCTAAGGAGTGTAGCCCAAACCAGCAACAGGCCCAGGTCAAAAGTATCATGGGCACCTTGCTGACTTGTCTTACTGTTTTTTGCTGTTTTTTACCTCTCAACTCTATTTTTGTCTTTGACTGAAACATCTTTGCTCACTCAAGGCAAATGTACAAACTGTACAACATGTGTATGCATGAGTCCACTGTTGATCCAGCCAGTAATTCAAGCTAAAGCTTCCAGCTTGGTTCACATTTGTCACTGTCTATACGGTCCCAACGCTAATGAATAAAGTGTTTGGATTGAAAATGTAAATAAGTTCAGGTGGAATGTATTAACAGCTTCTTCTTTGTCATGACTGATGTAACATTTTCTGGCAACTTAAACCTAAAATCCAGTGGCTTTTAAGTGGCAGCTGCACGCCGAGAGGCTTGTGGCTGCCTTTCCTTTCTGTCTGCACAGTAGGGAACACACACATTTGAAGAAACCATCCTAGAATTTTCTCACATTCTTGCCTTCATCTTTACTTTTGTTTAATTGTTCAAGTCAAAAAGGAGCGAGAGCCTTCATCTGGATTCACCTCTGGAAACAGCAGGTGGTTTTAACATCTTGTTAGACGTTTGTATGAGAAGCTACAAAAATCTTCAGAAAGTCTGAGACCACGGGAGGTAGAGGACTCCATAAGTCCCAGACTCTTCCTGGTCCTCTGGCTGAGCTCTCCATCTCAGCAAGACTCTGGATAATGACTCCTTTTGGGAGATAATGGACTGTGCAGTGGCCTTGATGAACTCCTCTTTGAGGAGGGTGTGGAGTACATTGCTGCAGGGGCTTTTGCCTGGAGGTCCCGTGCCTCAAGCTTGTGTCTGACTCAGACAGTACTGGGAGCAGACGCTTCAAGGGATTTGTATGTGTACCACACCAGGGCTGCTCAGCCTATCAGAGAGCTTTGCATGCTGTTTTGCCACTTCCCTGAAATAATAAAAGCAGTTTTTTGATTGTCTCTCACACCTTCAATAGGATGATGATGGTGTTGCTTTATGCCTGCTGATGTGTTAATAGAAAACTGTTGCTATCATTTTAGCTGCAACAACTTTGAACTTTGATGGCTCTTTGTGAAGTCTGACCCCTAGTTGCCAAGGGGGAAAAAAACATGAATGCAGCATTTTTAGCCAGTGGTACCAGCTGTGAGTGGACAATCAGGACTTTCACTGAACTGAGGCAGGAGTAGATCAGTTAGTTCGCACAAATGATTCATGTCTTTAGAAGAGGGAGCAGGGGACTTTTGAGCCTGAAGCACAGATTGACTTGTCTGTGAAGTGGCAGAAGGTGGAGGAGGAGGAGCAGTGGGTGAGGCGGAATGGGAAAGACAGGTAATTGTGTCTCTGGGGGTCGAGGTGATCTAACAAAACAGGAAGGGGCAAAAAAAATGAACAGAGAAGCCTAAGGTGGTCTGATTTGTCCTCTTCAGAGAATGAATGGGCAGCTCTGTTCTTATCAGACACACACTGCACTGAGGCTAACACCAGCTTTTCTTCCATGCCAAACAAAGGCAGTCCAGCAGCACTCCACTGTCTCTCCTTGTTCACGTCGCTTTCCTCACGGCAACAGATCTGAAATCTGCTCAAAATGAGCAAAGAATTGTCTGTTGAGACAACAGTAGTTACACACATCACAGGTACCAAACTATTCAAAACAGCATCCGTTAAAACATCTCAGAGCAATTGTCAATACATTACAAGCCAAGTACCTCAGATTGGTCAGATCCATAGGTAGAAATCACTGAACACATAGATGTTAAAATACTCATCACATCGAGATACGTTCCTTTTTCACAAGTATCAAACAAAGACAACAAATATCAAAAATCAAACTTTTTGTGTTGATGTTTATTTTTGAGCCACTAGTTGCCATCAGAAACTGCAGTATCATAAAACTTATCAGTGATGTTCTGAGCATTTTAACCATTTAAAAAGTTTTCTGTTAATTGTGTGACAGCAGTGGTGTCAATCATTAATTACAAGGTGCAGAGAACTGGGTCTCAGCAGCCGTCTTTTCTGATAGACATCTAATTTCTCAGGTTTAACCTGTTCTCTGCAAAGTTTTCCACTTTGCTCAAAGGGAAGTTTAGATGTTGTAGCACCTGAACTCTCTGTTAGACCTCAGAGGTCACTGATTTTTGTTTTGACTTGCTAACACTTATTTCTCAGGGGAATAGATTTTCCACTGTTCAATAATAAATTACATCCACTGAAGAATAAATGAGATACAGTATGATGATGATCTTTGCAGCAAAGGTGACGCCTCAGAGGTTACCGTGGCATTTCCAGTTACTGCGGTCTGGTTTTCACTGGTCTTTTGTAGTGCTGGAGTCTTTTATGTTTGGTTAGGTGCGATGTGTCCAGTGGGAAATTGCACACTTGCTTTCAGAGCACCATGCATGCAGTTTCAAGATGTGGAGAAATCCAGAACTTGAAAGGCCTCCTTTCTTAAGATTACAATGTAACACTTAGCCTTGTACCCTGTGCTGTAGCCTGACATGCACCTCTCCAGAAATGTAACTACATCTCATGGCAACATAGACAACAACAACTGTGATTGGTTGCATTGCGTTTCAATCTCTCAGTTTTCAGACAAGCACAAATATCCCCCTTGTTCTGCCTCAACTGGTTCACTGGTCATACAGACCATCTTCTTCAACGTCTTCTCTCTTATCTGCATTGCAATAATTTCATTAATAATTAGCTTTAACTCCAACATGACCCGCTCAGTTTCAGCTGCCATTGTTAGTAAGCAACAAAGAAATGTAACACAGTAGCACAGAAACCCCACCGCTAACTAGCGTTTTGGTGGTGTGATTGCAGGGCAACACAGACACACAACCGCACAAGTATAAATGCTCACAACAGTGTAGAACACTGGTGTAGTAGCCTACGGCGTAGGCTCCATGTAGAATCAACACAGAACCATAGATCAAGCTTTATTATCAGAGGATCATCTTGTCTACAAGTCGTGACTCTAAAATATAATGATTTACATTCTGGGGACCATAAAAACACTGAGTCCCCACAGTGTGACTGTTTAAACAGATTTATGTCCCCACAACATGAATTATTCCAGTCCACACACACACACCCAGCAATCAATCAGTGGAACTCTTGCTGTGTAGCCTCACCCAGTGACAGACCCTTTGTAAGAAGCAGATAGATGAATAGATGACTACACCATTAAAAGGCTACATGAAAGTTAATTAGTGATCACTCATGCAGGTGAAATGGCCGCATCCGTATCTCCAGCTCTCTCATCCCCCCCCCACCGTAAGCTGTAATGCTTTACTCAATAAAATATAAATTTCCATTGCAGTCTGTCACATATCACACAAAGAGCTTTGTAATTAATGATTGAACTGTTGATGGAGATAAAACAGGGGCTGCATGGCTGCTGGTGCGGCTCCTGTGATGCCCTATTAGGTATTTTATGCTGCACTTTGAATATTGATGGAGTAGAAAAGCGCCCAGAGCAGAAATTTGTTTGTGGCAGCTCGAAGTCTTGTCCCTGTGATGATGGTCATTAGGAAGCTAGCAGCAGAGCACACAGCAGGGAGGCAGAGAGAGCAGCACAAAGAGCAGAATACAAATGTTTACTGCTTTTTGTACAGTGTCAGTGCCACTTACAGCAGCTTTTTGAAGGCAGATAGTGTAAGTGTGTTTAATGCCACAGCAGTGCAGATTCAACACATTTTTTTGAAATCCTATACCACCTACCTCACCAGTTGAATTGGATCTTTTTTGTGTGTTGGAGAGAATGTGATAGACTCAGGCAACCTGTTTGGGTTTTGTGAGGCAGCGGCACCTCAGAGGCATAAAGGAAATGATGGTTAGGTTTGTTGGTGTTGTTTGAACAGTACATAGCTGCCTGACTCCTTTATGCTCAGAACAACATTATAGACCAAAATAATGATGTTGGTGTTTGATACAGTTTGTTCAACACATCATCGAGCCTCATTTTACAACCTTCCTCCAAACATGGTTTGAATGGAGCTCAGAAATTTCTATTAGTGAGGGGTAGAGGTCAAAAGTAACTAGGTACTTCTACTCAAGTGCTGCACTTAAGTATTGTACCATTTCCTGCTACTTCATATTTCACTACATTTTAGAGGCAAAAAGTACATTTCTTACAGCACAATATTTATTGGATAACTTTAGTCACTAGTGTGTTTTCAAAATCAAATTATTTATAATCATAAGAGTTAATCGATCTCTGGTGGGAAATTCAGAAGCTTCCCAGCAATAATTGAAATTATAAGCATATAAAATAGTTTAATTAACTCCATCCTTATCAGATGAAACATTACAGTGATGAAAACAAGAGCGCATTAATAAGTATAATCAAATAATATGACACTCATCAATGTAAAACACACCATTCTGCATAATGACGACTTTTGGTACTACAAGTATAATTTTAGTGCTAATAGTTTGGTAACATTTTGAATCTAGCATCACTGAAGTTTCACTTTATTGTTGCTATTGCACTTTTTTGTACAGATTTATTGTACTGTACTGTTGCACATTGACTCCAGTCTGGATGCTGCTGTAACCTCAAAAGAAACGCTGCTCTCTTTAGCTGTGCACTGGTGTGATGCAGAATGACACTAAATTCAAACTGAACAGAACTGAATTCAATTGGAATGGAATGAATTTAATGAAAATGAATGTGCTTATATGGAGGGGATGAAATGGATGTTCCACTACAATGCTGGGTTAATGTGGTGTCCAGTTCCATCTCCTGCATATTAGTGTGGAGCGATTATGACATCTTTTCTGGGAGTTAGATTCCCCCGGCTGTTTGCTCTGTGAGAGGTCCTCTACATCTGCTCTGTGTGTGTGTGTGTCTGTGTCAGAGAGGAAGCGAGAGAGAGAGGAAAGAAGGGGTTTCAAATTTCTTTTGTCTTTTTTTTCTCACATCTCCCCCATTCTGCTCATCTCAATCTGTTTCACACCCAACCTCAGTTTTCCTCAAACCTATACACACACATACACACATGTGTTTTCATTCCTCTTGGGGACTTTACAATGACTTACAGTCATTTCCTATAGACTTGTCCAAACCTTATCTATAACCACTATATGCCTAATCCTAACCTCCTTCTATGCTAACCTAATCTTAACCATTTCTTGCCTAACCTTAACCATCTATATATGTGTGTGCATCCTTAACCACCTTAAAGGGTACCCAATCCTAAACTGAACCCTTCACTGAACCAAACTATGACTTACCTACTTTGGATTGGGGGAGCACACTGTTTCAGAAGCCTGGGCGACAAGCGTCAGCTCGTGCCTTGCCTTTGGCCCTCTATCCCAAACCATGTATTTGCCAGATGAAGCCTCCCCGCCATCGGGACAGATTCATCTCCCTAACCCTGACCTCACCTTAACCTTAAACCATGTTGTTAGCCTAAAATTTAGCGAGACTGAGACCCCACAGTGTGACTGTGTTAATAGGTTTCAGTCGCCACAATAAAAGTAACACACACATACAGAAACACACAGAAAAACACCTTGGCAAAGTCACACCAAGAAACTAACAGAGACCCAGGTTGCAAAAGCTTCTTTCTCCTTGTCTTGTTTTTCAGGGTCTTATTACAGCAGAAAGCACCGGTGGAATATTGTGGTGATGTGGGCTAAAAGTTTAATCAAAAGAAAATGGGGCAGCTCAGTGTCACCTGCTTTTATTTGAAAACACACCAATGGCCTCTCCCTGCTTGTCAGGTCCTAGTGTGATGCGCTGAGAGGAAATGATGCAAAAAGAGAAGCAAAGGATGAAGGTGTGACAGAAATGAACTGGCATTTTACACAAGGACAGTCAGAGTGATGTTCTGTCTCAGTGCTGAATAAATCTCTGTGATGCTCTGCTTCGTTCACTGCAGATTACAGGGTGGTACTGGTGGGTTCAGGTCGGGTTCGGACAGAAGTTAAAATTTGTGTTCGGGTCTGGGTCAGGTTCAGACACGCAGGTCAAACTCTTGGCTAGATGGCTGGAGCAATCAAATGTCTGCTTTGTTTAATGATATGAGGAAATTGCCATAGAAACTCATCTGCGTTGGGCTCTGGTTGGGTTTGAACAGAAATGTGCGGCCCAATCCACGCCCTACATTAGGAGGTCAGATACCAACCTACACTACAAATATCTCAATATTCAATCTGAAAAGTTTATACTCATAACTGTGGGTATGAATATTTATACACTGTGTTACTTACGTATGTACACTATTCCTCCGCAATGCAATGAGTAAAGGGAATGGAGGTGATAGGTCGTTCCACAGATATCTCGGTAATTAAATGATTAAATATTGTGAAAATTATTCCAGTCTGTCAAGTTTTATTGGTATTCAGGGTTGACGTCCAACATCACACATACAGCTACATATCAAATCATAATGTTGGTTATTGTGTGCTAACTGAGCTGACCTGAAATGTAGCATGACACAGTGAATTACCCTTTTTATTCTTATCTTCCAAGTTGACTGTTGTTTCTGAAATGTCAAATGTGCTGTAAAGAGACGTGCACTCAAATAAACACACACTGCCGCTGCTCACCATGGTGGTTTGTTCGATTGCACTGCGGTATCAGCTAATAGCCTGGTTAATAGGGTTCCATGCAGTCAGACATACGTTTATATTAACAACATTCCACTAATTGAATCCTCCCATGGAACTAATTAATTTACTGTTGTGCTCTAATCCTATAACATCTTGAGTCACTGAAAGTCATTTCTAAAGCAGTGAGCGTTTCATGAATGGCTGCTTTTGCATTTTAATGCTGAATAAAGAATAAAGGCTTATGGTGAGGAGGATGTGCATGCATGTGTGTTTGAAGGGGTGTGTGGATGTCTTTTTCCAGGATTTTCGAAATCTTCCCTGTGTGAAACTCAGCTGTCAGCAGAACAGTTTAGGACGCAAAATAACGCTCATGCAGGAATGGCTATAAAATCAGTGTACCTTTCATTCAAGCATTTTACAGCACTAATTATATTTTGAATAGATGATATCCTTTGTTATTATAGACTAGGTTTGTTATTTTATATATAAACTATATAAACTCTGACATTCTATAACATTCTGTACTAACAATAACACATCAAGTCTGTATAAATGGTCTCTGTGCTCTTTTGGAATAAAGTTCGTTTCCAAAGAACAAGATGAAGTGTTTTAGTTTTGCTTCATATTTATCGATCTATTTTGATAAACCAACTAATCTGTGCAGCTATAAAGGATTTAATGATGGGAGTATTGATGGCTTGTGCTTCCTCTGTGTGTTCTTGCAGGGGCTGAATGAGATCAGGAAGGTTTCTCAGGTGGGACTTGATGGTGTGCGGAGGACGGACTGGCACGACTATGAGGCAATGAGAAGAGATGCTGCTCGCGTTGGTAGGTTCGAATGCTTTGCTGATGCTCCAGTTTTGTTGAAGTATGTTTGCTGAGGACATGCTTGGTCTCAGCACCAGGCCACACATACACACACAGCACTACAGCTGATCTCTTTTTTTATCCTCTCTTAATTCCCCCTGAATGGATTTCTCTCTCTGCAGCAGCATACAAATCAATGAGTGAGTACAGTTCTGAGTACATTATTAAACAGTTAATCTTCTACGGTAAACATTGATTCAGCCTCCGGCCTCTATGGGACACACACCTTTACCTTTTTATTACAACTATAACAGATTTAACTGGCTTGTATACAGTATATTATCAGAAGTGCAAATGAGCTGGATTTGTGAGTGGCTAGTGGAGTGGGAGTGGTTTGAGACACTGATCCCAGTGTTCATGAGCAAAACAGGATCCATGACTGTTACATGAATGTCACATGTCCATGATCTCATCATAACATTTTTTACATTTGTCATGACTGTGATTATAGTGTCTGTTTCTTCCGCGATGACAGAAATGTGCACTGTATATACTGCAAAACTGCTGGAGAATGTGTCGTGATAAAAGAAGAATAACACTAAGAATGCAAGATAACAAATGGGTGCATCAGACCCATGAGACCTATGAATACCTGGTTTTAATCCTAAAAATTCTGAAACTATGAAAAATAATCTTATTAGCAACTTTTCCAAATATTTCTTTGGGTTTATAATTGATGAAAATGGTTGAAGTGATTTTGCAGGGAAAATGCCATGTTTAGTAGAAGAGTTTGTGTCTGAAATGAGGCATTAAAGTGGGGCGTTATTTTCTACAGTTATTACCTTCAGGAATATAGACAGATCATTTCTGCCTTAATGGAACAAGGCAGCTCACTTTAATGCAATCCTCTTCTCTGATTATACATCAGCCTCCATGCATGCTCTGTGTGTGTTTATGTGGACTGCACTGATGAGTGGCTAATGAAACATGCAGCACAGTGTAATTTGATGCAGTCCGCAAATGAGCTCAGGCTTTATAATGTTTGTGGGTGGAAAATGGTTGTTAGAGAGTGATTAGTGAGACACTTGTGTGTCCTTTTCATACACCTGAGCTAAGCGCTAAACATATTAGCACTACACGGAGTCCTTTTTGTTTCACTGACCTATATATGTGTGTGTGTGTGTGTGTGTGTGTGTCTGTGTGTGTGTGTGTGTGTGTGTGTGTCTGTGTGTGTGTGTGTGTGTGTGTGTGTTTTGATGTAGGTAATGGCGAACAGGGGAAACCGTTCCCCCTGACAGAAACTGACCGGGTCGACCAGGCCTACAGGGAGAACGGCTTCAACATTTACATCAGCGACCGAATCTCCCTCAACCGCTCCCTCCCTGACATCCGCCATTCAAAGTGAGTCCTGTATGTGTGTTCCGGTGCATCAGTAGAAGTGCTCTCTATTCAAAAACAAACACTGTGACCTTACTCAAAAAGTGTGGTAGACTTTATTCAAGTCCATGGATTCCACCGGTGTACTCATCTCCATGGGAACAGTAGGTCATGAAGAGGATGTTTGGTGCAGTGTTTGTCAAGCATTACTACTGGGGCTCAGCTGCATCAAGAGATAGTGGAAAGCACCTTCAAAATCTCTTTTTCAAAGTTTCTGAATTCCTCTATAAAGAAGCCAAACCTGTCTAGACTCCACTGAACTGTGTGCTCTCTTTCAGTCCCAGAATGGCACTGTCAAAGGCCTTTAATCACAGCTTTTCTTTTGCCTGACAAGAACTTTCCTCTGACACTTGACCCTTCCTCCCCTTTCATGTGGAAAGCAGCTATGAATGCTTCCTCCCTGCCAGTTCCCCCAGGAGGACTGGTTCTTTTTATCTGTGTTTGTACAAGTAGGCTTTCCTTAACCTTACACATATCCCTCCGTGAGTCGTCTGTGCTGACAGGTGCAGGGCAATGCAGCATCTCTAAACATTGATCCATAAATAGCTAGGTTATACTTGAAAAGCTGCCTCATGCATGAAAAAACTCAGAAGCCTATTTCGGCAAGTCTAAGTATTCATTAGCAGATTGCAAGTCAAGAGTCAGGACTGCCACGTCTCTACATGCTGATCACTGAAGTTCTTCCAAAGCTATTTATTACTGTTATTTGTATTATTTATTATTGAAACAAAGTTCTTGAAGTTCAGAGGCTTAATTTTCAGGGTGTGTAGCATTGGTGTAGCAATGAATGGATTTTGATGTAACTGCTTGGAGAGGTAGGGTACAGCCCACAGAACAACGCATTACATTTTGCTGTTGACCCGAATTGTCACCTGGATCAAGGAAGTTTTTAAAAGCTTCTTTTCTATTGTAAAACAAGGCCAATTTCAATATTTTGGATTCTAACTCCACACATAGTGCCTCCAATGCTTGAACAGAAACTGCATGATAACATCCACATAAGATCTGCCAGACAGCAAAGTCTGATTCGGTCCTAAGTAATATTCCACATCTGTTCATCCAGAATGTTCACATTTACTGGGATCACAGAAAACTGGCTACTGATTCAGTGCAGTGTCAACAGATTTGATGTATCTTCAGAAGTTACTGAGCCAGATCCTGAAGAAAACCACCATTAATAAAATATCACTTTTCCTGAACAACTTTCAAACTAGTAATGAAATCGGTGAGATTCCAAATGCCTGGGGAAGGTCTACATGGTCATGAAATCATATTATGATGGTCAAACTATCATGGGAACTATGCTTTTTGGTAGAGTGGCATTATGGAGAAATTGAGCTGTCATGGTGGAGGTTTCATGGATGACTGGAGCCTTCCCCAGCTCAAAAACATGGCTATACACAGAACTAACACATTAGACAAACTATTCACACTGACTACTGTCCAGTGTCGAGTCCCTACGACAGCTGGTCTGCATGTCTTTAGACAACAGCTCCATACATGACTGTTTTTCTCCCTTTTTATTTTAATACAAGAAAACATTACATCTCAAAAGATCAACTTGAAACTGTGTTTAAGTAAATTACAGAAAAAGTCATAATGACCAAACTAACTAAATAAAAAAAGGAACTTGACATATGTGAACAAGCCAAAAACAAAATGAATAAATAAATCAAAGATACAATCAGGCCTACAGGGAGAATGGTATTTGTATATTAATACAAACACCCACATAATAGGAGGAAACCACAATTTTTCTCTTGTATTTCTTCTTCTTTATTGAGTAAAACTAAACATAATTAAATTGTTAATAGAATTATAAACTTCTTGGCTTCTGTTTAATATATAACCAAAACTACAATTTGACTCTAACCTGCTCAGAACAGCTACAGCATAAAATTGTGCTGTTACATGCAGATATTGAAGGGAAGACAGACTGAGTGGTCACTGAATATAGTTATTCTGATTGCAAGCAACCGTCCAAATCACAGAAACATAATTTTTTGTGGCATCCATATTAGCATATTTTCTGATCTCGTGCCCCTATTACATGGACGTCATCTTTCAAAATAACTTACATGAATGAGGACTCTGCTTGTTTTCTTCTCTGCCGCTGCTGTGTTTGAAGCGCGGTCAGGTGGAGGACAGACAGGCAGCTGCTCAAGTGTTTACATGGCAGCTGCTAGAACCAGAATCTTGCCTTAAAGTGTTTGTAATTGAATTATTAGCATGTAAATGTGTTGAATGAATGAAAGCTGTTGAGGACTGATGTTGCCCTCTGGCTGCCAGACATTCATCACTTTCCTGTGACCAGTCAGACAGACACACCTGCTCCACCCATCAGCCGGTTGCTGCCCCAGCTTCATGCTGTCTGTTTCGTAGGCAACGTCTGCCACTTGGTGATTTTATGTTGTCGGTGCCTCCGAGGCAACCGGTCCCGGGCCTAAGACTGACACATTTGATTTCTGCACACTGGTGATATTTAATTGCAGCACACTCTCCCTCGTGCACACATACACATCCCCTGTGGAATTGGACAGGGTTTGTTACGCTTCACCGACTGGCTGCTGTCGACCACTCTGCCTGCCTGTCTGCCTGCTTTCATATTTGAATGACTAACACGCAGGCTGATGTTCAACACAGACACTGATCGACTGACAGAGTTCCCCACGCGCTTCCTCTCTCTCTCCACCAGCGAAGGAACATGACTCTCTTCTCATGATTAGCCCCTCTGCAGGGGTCCCACCACGTGCTGTGACGATTGTGTACAAGGTCATCAGTGTACTGTGCCCCATCATCAGAGCACATGTTGGTGGCTGATAACAGCTGTGGTGCTGCAAATCATAAAATCTGAGGTGCCTCTGATACAGGAGGGCATCGCTGCAGAGCCTGCTGCACTGAGCTCGATTCAGAAGTGGCCTGTCTGACGTTCTGTGCATTCAAAAACATCAAACTATTGTAGAACTGAATTCATAATGTCACATACTTCACCTAAGACTAATCTGCAACACCATTTGTTAATCTGCAGAAAAATATTCATTTATATTTTGCCTTTTTATTGCAAATATTGATTGAAACAGATTTTTCATGTTTCAGCTTGCATTTTTTTAGTCAGAACAATATAATAAAATCCAATTATCCATCAGAGGCAGTGACCTCAGTTCAAATATAGGTGATGACCGCTTTATCTGGCCAAGTATGTTATACACAAAAGGAATTTGTTTCAGGTACAGAATTGTAGCAGCCATCTGTGGTGCTAACTTGCACACACACCGATGGCAGTGTTGTCCCTGCATGGCTTTGCTCTGGTCATCAGGGGCAACTTGGAGTGTCTTGCCCAAGGACACTCAACATGTGGACTGCAGGCACGGTGAATCAAACCTGCTTCCAGCTGAAGACTTGTAACCACTGTCCAACAGGAAGCTCATGTTGCTGCTGAGCAAAATATAAAAAAGCATTTTAATTATTTTTCAAGATCATCTGAGAGGTTTTTTTGTCCATATGCCAGGAAACAATCTGCATATATGTGTATATATGGGACACAGTGGAGTCCTCAAACTAGTTTTATTTTCTATCCTTTTTTCCCTCTCTGAGAGGTGAGCAAATACAATTTTCACTGTAGCAGCAAATAATAGAAAATGGATTGAATAGTGGTTTCAGCGAAGATTGTACCTAGATTAGAAGAAGCTGAGTAGAACTGCAGTCTACCAGCTTGCTCAAATGCATCCATTTGAGCACTGAATCCATGGGTCACCTCGGTGACCTGAGCTCTGCTGAGGAGGCAGCTGTGTAACTAGAAAAAAGGGCTGCTGGAGGAAGGATGTGAATGTAATGCTCTCCTTCTTCCTTCAACAAAGTGGCAAAAGAAATACAAGGAAAGAATTGTAAAATGGCCAGCATACGAATAAGTGCTACATTTACTTTTTATTTGTGTAGCTGTAAACAGAGGCTGTATGCAGAGAAGCTGCCCAACACCAGCATCATCATCCCATTCCACAACGAGGGCTGGTCGTCGCTGCTGAGGACTGTGCACAGTGTGCTCAACCGCTCTCCCCCGCAGCTCATCGCAGAACTCATCCTGGTGGACGACTTCAGCGACAAAGGTACAGAGGACACATGCTCATTACCGATCGGGACACAGCTGCACAGATAACACACCTCCTCAGAGATTAACACATTTATCTAACATGTTTGTTTTTTCTCAAACATATGGCATAAAACTTGCAAATGTAAATATCAAATGTAAAAATGTATGATGTAAAAATGCAGGTTTCACAAGTCACCAGTTCAGATGTTAAAAGTCCAGCCCATCTGTTACAACCTGCCTTGGGAGAATGAATGTAAAATGCTATGCCAACTTCCCCAGTTCATGCACCACTGCTACCAGTAGCATTGAAATGATGGAAGTGAGATTCACATCGAATGTGCTCAGCTTGACTTTTTTAGATTCTTTATAAAAACATCTGTTTGTTTTCCTGGAACATGCGAGGCATCTGCACACAGAAGCTGCTGGTTTAGCAGCATGTCTCTGCCATAACCAATCATGTAATGATGGCTGTGCAATTTCCACAAGGGTGATAAAAATATAATCGGATCTTACAAAACAAAAGGAGTACCTACTAATTTCTTTCTTACTCTCCCTGCACCAGATCTTTTAAGAACGTGTGTAATTCCTCATTTAATTGGTACTCTTTGTAATGGTGGCTCATTGACGGATGTGTTTACCTCACATCTCTGTGGTAATGAGATGTTCCACTGCCTGAGACTCATTTAGAGGTTACCACCCATCAGAGCTCAGAGATGAGACCTTGCCCTCCTGTACCGGTTCCTTTTAGATCAGAGCAGGTAAAGAAATACTTTAAAATAAAGCTAAACCCAGGCTTTGGTTTACTCTCACCTAATGTTTTTCACTCAACTGATTAAGCAGCAGGTACAGACAAGTTCCATGTTTAACCTTTTACTCTCTTCCATCACCATTTCCTGTCCTTGGTGTTGATTAGATGCTCAAACCATTTCTTTGTATTAAGTTGTAAAATGACTGTTGCACTGCATTTGGTGCAATGAGGATTGGAATGGAGCATTTATAAACCACCAAAGCTTCATTTTTTTCCACAAACATTTTCCATATAATTACCCCCTGCTGTCAAATAACAGTGAGAACATCAGAGGACGGCATCTTCATATTCTTTTTCTTCTATTAATTTGAACCATGTGGCAGATTTTGTAGAAGAAACAGTCAAATCTTTCAGTACTTCTCTGTGTTTTCACTTTTGTTTTTTCATTTTCTTCAATTAGAGGTTTCAGCTAAGGGCCATACCATTCAGCCTCTGCCTCTCTCCCCCTCACTCTGCTGCCACGTCTGACCAGCAGGCAGCTGTGATTTACAGCCAGCACCGGAGCGTGACACTGAGCTACACAGTGAGCAAGTGTTGCTATCAGAGCTGACAGCAGCTCTTTCATATCTCCTTGTTTCAACTCTTCTCTTCCCTCGTTTCTTTCCACTGAGCCATTAGAAACTGTGAGAAAACTGAATTTAAACCCCCATGCGTAAAACGTTTCCCTGAATAGACCAGTCACAGATTAGACATCACCGTACAATGGAAAAAGGAATCCACTAATTTTATGTCTAAATCCCTTTATGTCCTGCAAGACACAGTTAGCACGGTGCAGCTCTTTGTTGGTGAAATAAAACTTCTTGATGATATTGGATGAATGTTGAAACTGAATTGGATGAAATACAGCAATACAGACGAATGTATTTGTTCTTTTTCGTTCATGCGCTCTGCAAACCTTCACATGGGCATATGTCTGAGATAAAATATACACTGAACACAACTTTAATCATTAGATTAGATTAGATTCAACTTTATTGTCATTACATTAATAAGTAGGTTTAGCTGAGATGCGCTTGTGGTAACAATGTCGAGACTTTCCACCAAGCTGCGTCATGATTCATCACATGTTTTTGCCGTCTGCGTAAAGTTGTAATAAAACAATCGACTTGAGACAGAAAAATGTGTGCTGCTTTACACTCAGCGATATTGTGTCGTTGATGTGCAAGGGTTCATTGGCAGAATATTGGTTCGAAAATTACTGGCATTTAAAAAAAGAAAACGTACAAAAAAAAATTAACTTTGCTAAAGAGAGTAGAGTGACTCCCACACAGCTCCCTCTCTGCTGCGTAAATATGGTCACACCGATTCGGTGTGTCTAGTAGGGTGGCTTAGCATTTGTGGCTGTGGATGAGTAGCAAATAATGCGGGTGGAGGCCAAGTCATTACACAGATTTGTGGACAGACGGGGAAAGTAGCTGCAACTTGTCAGTTAGAAACAGAAAAGAACAGGAAACTGCCTTTCTCTTCTCCATATCAAGGAAGTACAGAGTGTATTGGGGGTGTGGAGAGGAGACACCTGCTGTAGCCTCCTGTTCCATCATATCAGTGTTTCCTCAGATCAGAGCAAAAGTAAAAAAGGGGCTTTTGCACTCAAACACATCTCAGAATTCTGTCTTTTTTTTTTGTTAAATGACATGGGTGATTCAGCATGATAGTTTGAACAAACACCCCCAGACTTTCCTACCTACCCCGTGTAACCAGTGCAAGTGGTACTAATAACACTGATTAGTGCTGGCTGATGCCAATTAAGGACACATCTAACTAAAACTGAAAAACTTAAACCGTACAGGGGAACAACAAGGAAAATCATACAAAAATTACAAACATACCTAATGATACATTTACACTGACAAACACATATAAATTAAATCAAAAACACATCTGAACAGCAGTGTCAAGCAGTCCTACACAGTCTAGATGATGAGAGGCTTCATGAAAAAGGTAAGAGGATCACACTATTTCAGCTGTCTTTCAGGAAACAAAAACCTATTTCAGCTATAAAATCACTTTGTGTTAGGTTTTTTCAAAGCATTGCCCCGTGTGGAGTTTGCATGTTCTCCCCATGCTTGTGTGGGTTCTCTCCGGGTGCTCCAGCTTCCTCCCACAGTCCAAAGACATGCAGCATAGGTTGATTGGTGTCTCTGAATTGCCCATAGGAGTGATTTTGTGTGTGTGTGTGTGTGTGTGTGTGAGTGGTTGTTTGTCTGTGTGTTAGCCCTGCGATGGACTGGTGACCTGTCCGGGGTGTACCCTGCCTCTCGCCCACAGCTGGCTGGGATTGGCTCCGTGACCCCGTTTGGGACTAAGCGATATAGAAAATTGATGGATGGATGTTATGGTTGTTATGTTATGTTGGTGTATGCACAAGTTAATCCTGCAGTTCTGACTACAGAACTGCAAACTGCACAGTTCCGATAGGGGTAATGCCCTGGAGTAAATACTTCTGATTGTTTGAACCTCTGCCTTCATAAGACTGTCTTTCAAGTTTCAGGTTCTTCTGAGATGAGCAAAGATGTATCAGTTTGGAGATTGTATCAATGTCTGAAACAATAGACTAAAAAACAGATGCACAGGGGGTATACTGTATGTAATGATGAGGATGATGGAAGGTTTCAGATTGAGACCCATTTCAAGAGGAAAAATTAACCAGAACTACACAACTTTTGGTGCAGCTTCAAGCTTATACATAAAGAGACATGTCTGTGGAGGGGAGCAGTAAAAACAACATTAACTATATTGTCTTCTAAACATATTAAAAAGAGCAAGTTGAGAAAGGCAGGCACAGCTGTGGGGAGAGTTTCCAGTCACACTTCCTGAGTGAGGAACCAGCTAGTCTGACTGACACACAAACAGCTCCGGTATTGTAGTTTAGGGCTAAAAGCTTTGTTCAGAAATCTGACAGAAGTTAATGGTGCAGGGAACGGCTTTATTCATTTCCCTTGGCTGTGTCATGGTGGGTTTCAAAGGGGTGAACCGAGTTTCCAAGTACTTGGCTTGTTATTTTGCTAAATCTAGTCACGGCTGTTCTTTTAAAACTATGGAGTAATATTTATAGTCAGAAAGTCACACTGCAGTAAGTATCTGTGCTAATGGGGGTGACAAGTACTTCAATACAAAACAATGATTCACTGCTTCTTTTTTCTTTATTCATCCATAATTTATAATCGATACCCAGGGATCATCCTGGTTTGTTCTGGTCTGCTGCGGACTTCTCTGTGCATGTGACTGAGAGGACTTGTGGTGTGTTGGTGTGCTGTATGACCTTCTACCTTCTGTGAGTTTGTCTTCTGTACTTCTGGACACTGGTGTTTCTCCAAACTTTAACGGAGAGGGAACAGTGGACTGCACACACACACACCCACCCACCCACCCAAATGGAGACATACCACATATGGACGGGGGGGGGGGGAGCACGGGGCGCACACGGAGAACATTAGTTATAGGGCCAATTGGCGAGTTCTTCTGGGAGGAACCCAGATTTGTACAACCCCAAATCAGAAAAAAATTAGATGGTATGTGAAATCCAAATTAAAGCGTTTACACGGTGTGATGCTGCCGTTCCTTTTCACAACACTTAAACGTTTAGGGACTGAGGACATCAAGTCCTGCAGCTGAAACATGGTGCCCACCGAGGCAAACATGTTTGCGCATTCCACTCTCGAATGATGGCTTTTACCTCTTTTTCTTCTTTTTTTTTTATTATTATTTTTTTTCTGCAGTGCACAAATGTCATGCACTGCTAACATACTGTAATGACCCCCGGCGTGGAGGAGAGAGACTACCTATACTTGAGCAGCTAAACTAGCTAGCAGGGCGCTAGCACCTATGCTGTTCGATTAGTGCCTACTCCAGGTCCCATACACCGCACGACTCTGGGTAGCACTTAGCAACTATTCCAGGCCCCATACACCGCACGACTCTGGATAGCGCTTGGGCGTGTCCTTCACAATGACTACCATGCAACTCTGTCTTTCTCGTCATTTATTTAGAACACAGAACCGAACTCACACATCACATTCCCAACAGGGTCAGTTTTACACATACAGCTTAGACTTACGGTTCAGAAACACAGCACCCAACCAGCTAGCAAAACATTGTTAACACATA
>NW_018128317.1:122444-124563 GCF_001952655.1 Monopterus albus
TCACCAGGCACAAGACGAAGGAGATGATAGTGAACATGAGGAAGGAGAGGAGAAGTCATCGGCCACTGTTCATTCGGGGGCTCGAAGTGGAGAGGGTGAGCAGCTTCAAATACCTGGGCGTCCACATCAGTAAGGACCTCACCTGGACACTTAACACCACACAGCTAGGTGTGAAGGCCCAACGGTGGCTGTACTTCCGCAATATTTTATGAAGAGGGGGAAGGTGAAATATATGCTACCACCCCACTCGCAAGAAACACATGTGGTTAACATTTGCAGGTACCTGTTTGGCTAACACCTGGTTGTAAAATGAACAACTTTTCCTACCATATAAGTGGCTTTGGATAGCTCCGTAAGATAATGGTTTGGTAGTTTTCAAGTTCTTTATTAGGTATTACTTTTTACTTTACTTGCTTTTTACATTACAGAAACACAAGACGCACGCAAAAGAAAAACTCTTTCTTTCCCTCTGCCATCAGACTCCTAAACAGCTGAGGAATTTATTACCAGGAAATATGTCATGTACTGTTTACATTTTCAGTTTGCATATGCATAATTGCACATTGACTGTTGACTGTTGCACATGCTGCTCCCATGTAGCATACATTCTCTATTATATTCTTATATATTTTTTATTATATTGCTGCATTTGCGGTTAAAGTGCCTTAGATTTAGTGTTACTTATTCATCTACTTTATATTTCATTTTTATTTTGTGGTATTCATGTGGACGGCAAAGTAAGAAATTCATTGTACAGGGAAACACATTTCATAACTGTGCATATGACAAATAAACACTTTGACTGAAGTGGCTGTTGCCATAGGGCTTCCTTTTGGCACAGAACAGCTTTAAGCAGTATTTATGGATGTAACTATGTATTTCTGTCATTCTGAGCCCATGTGGTTATATCGTTTATATAAGATTTATGATTCTTGATGCACTGCTGAGGGATCAGAGAGCTCTGTCATCCAGCTCAGGCTTGGTCCTTGCTCTTTACACACTGAAATCCCTACAGATTCCTTGAATCTTTTAATGATGTTCTGCACCGTATTAGGCGACAGATCCAAATCCCTTCCTATTTTTCTTTGAGGAACATTGTTTTCAAATATTTCAATAATTTTCTCATATGTTGGCAAACTGGCGGTCCTTGGCCCACCTTTGCTCCTAAAGGGCTTGGCCTTTCCTGTATGCCACCGTTGTACCAAATCATGATGCAGTCACCTGTTAACATCACCTGGTTCAAATGGAATCATCATTTCATTGTTTTACCTCACTACTGGCCCTGAAATGCAGCCGACCCAACTTTTTTGGAATGTGTTGTAGCACCAGAATTGAAGTGAGTGTTTATTTTGAACAAAGAATAAATCCGATGAGATATCACATCAAATAATGATTTGTAATGATTTACAAATCACTATTTTTAGTTTTAATTTTGATTTTACATACCATCTCAACTCAACTCTGATTTTGGCTTTAATAGAAGTTCTGATCTTCAGTGTGATGTTCTGTAATAAAAGCAGTGGCCATCCGGGGTCGTGCGGTGTACACGGTGCAGCTTGCGTAAGAAGAACCTGACTCCAGTGTCATTCCTTGCCAGAATCTCTAGAATCCACTGGCTTACCACAGTATTGATGTTGTTCATTTAATTTATTTATAATGTATTATAAAGTGTATTCCTCTGC
Source organism: Monopterus albus (assembly GCF_001952655.1). NCBI lineage: Eukaryota > Metazoa > Chordata > Actinopteri > Synbranchiformes > Synbranchidae > Monopterus > Monopterus albus. Next base: position 124,127 of record NW_018128317.1, read on the forward strand.
CCTTTCTTTCTTTCTCCAACCCATGAGGAAAAACCAGCTTAGTATGGGCTGATATTTACTTTTTCATTGAATCATAAACTGTACTATGGGTGGCTCATCTTTGTACACTTTATTACTGCAGCAGTAATAATATATTCTGTGTTCAAGCAGTGGCTTCAGTAGTAAAACCAGTAGCCAGGCCAGTCCAAGTGTGCAATGCAGGTTCTGTGCCAAGTGTTAGATTTCAGCGAAAACTCGTCTTTATGCCTGTAAGCATCACTTCTTATCCTGTTCTCTTTCAGCTCTGATGTAAATACGTTTGTTGCATTTGTCAGTAACACTGACATTTATTCCAAATGAAACCCACCTGTGTCATGCAGCCAGAACTCGGCCTGTGTTTGCTCAGTGGGAGTGCAGTAGCACACTGCACTATCAGCTACTCTTTGATGGAAATCTGC
>NW_018128317.1:124577-168550 GCF_001952655.1 Monopterus albus
CCCTCTTTCTGTTCCCTGATGGGATTGAGCAAATGGCTGCAATAGTTCATTTCACATAAGGAGTGTACACTCTTATACAGAGTGTCTTTTGATGTATTTCCAGTCAGATGCAGAGGGGATTTTGGCAGACAGCATGGCTCCCAGCAGGCATCAGCACAGCCTCCGACCTGGAGCCACCACAGAGTAACTGTAAGAGGTCTGCTGCTAATTGTGCATAAATATGTCTCACACTTTGGTGACAGATTTTCATTGTGTTCAGAGGGAAAATATTCCCAGCTTTTGCCAGTGTGAGTGCACAGTGCTGAAAACCACAGCTGCCTGTGGAATGAAAACAAATGTTGTTGCACCTGCTTTTATTTGCTCTTAAGTTGAGGGAAAAGTAATAAAAATCAACCATTTTCGGAATGAAACTTAAGCTTCTTTCTATCAGAAGGTCAAGGAGACAGGCTGTCGCTATGTACCACCATGCTGTTTATTTATTATTTATTTAATTCATTCAGTTTTTTTACAACACTAATGGAGTCTGAGTGTTGGTCAGATTTCTGCCAGGATTCGGACAGCTTGTCCTGCGATGCCTGTATGACAGGCTTGACATGTCTTTTCTGGTGTTCAGGGGATGTTTAGTAAAAAAAAAAAACTCAACACTTTGCAATAAGGGTGCAAATCATATACTTAAGTAATTTTGAACTACTGCATGACTCTTAATGCATGAATTACTGCAAGATGACTCATGAGTTCCTATTTCTCACCAGTACCAAATTATCAAGTTGCTATGGCTTTCTGTGATTAGCTCAGACTTAAAACATCAATTAATTACTGTAATTCACATGTATTTCATATATTTAACTGATGTGCCACCAAATTAGATGCATTCTAGGTCGACAAAGATTCACTTACAACCCATGTGTTTGATCAGAACAAGAGCATCTAGTCCAATGGAAATATGAAATCATGTTTTTACAGAAATAAGTGGCATGTAATGTGGTTTAAAAAATCATTTAGCAGTTGCAATTTGACAAATTAAACATTCCTGGCATTTTTTTTAACCTTCTTATAATTTGTGCAGTCAGTTGTTTTCTAACGTGTAAATGTGACATACATCCATACACAGGCGACATGCATACAGCTGGATTATCCAGCAACAAACTTGATAGTGACCCTAACGAACAAAAAGGCACTCATAAGCATTAGGATGCATCCTCAGGAGATCTGGAATGTTTCACTACTGAATATATAGTAAGTCAAATCGGTGCTTAATGAAGTGACTAACCTTCAGCACAGTTTTATTTAGGATTTAGTTGCCTTGGCTGCTTAAGAAAGCCGCTGTCAGCAATGTAGAGCTGCTTTGAACTGTCTTATCAACAGCAGCAGCCTCATCAGCCACATGATGGAGAGGTGGGAAGAGGAAGCAATAGCGATGAGATAGGAGACAATTTGTCGGACGGACAGATAGATAGAGAAGAGAACAAATGGAGAGAATGGCAGCAATGCAGAAAGACTGAACAGAGTTTGGCAAGTTTATTCAAGCAAGTCAGTGTGTGTGTTTCTGTTTGTGTATGTGACTGAGGGCGTGGGGAGATAATGGGGTAATGGTGCTCAGTGAAGTGTGACGGAGTCACAAGGGAGAGAGTGATATGAAGAGGGAGGTTGAGAGGGAGACGAAGGACAACAGAAGCTAATTGAGTGTTGCCAGAGCCACCAGTAGGAAACATCTTTCTGAAGAGCAGAGGAGCAGGTGAGGACAAAATAAATGGCATCCACTGGAGCTCTGTCCATGTGTAATTGGTCTCAACATTACATTATAACTGATTCTTACTGTTTGTCTTTTGGCCCTGACAGTCGTGCAACTGTGATGTAGTTTAGGCAGAGAGCTCTTTGCTCGTTAATTTTATTTATCCACCCATCCATTAGCTATGCCACTTACTCTGTAGAGGATCATGGGGGAGGCTGGAGTGTGTAATGGTTTTGTATAAACTTGTATCTTGGATCAAGTGCAGGACAGAACCGGAGCAGAGAAGGGAAATGGAGCTTTATTATAAATATACAAGTGGACACCATGGTGAGTGTAGAGGCCATGGAAACACACTGAGACACGCCACAATAACAAGTTATAATTTCAAAGGGACGCATCCACTTTGACAAGAGTTCGAGACTAACTGTCAAACCTTCATCTGCTAACCACTAATTCATGATTGAGTGTGGCTGTGGCTGCGTGAGAGCAGATGAACGAAGGCTGGGCAGCTCCAGCACTGTCCACAGGAGAAACAAGTGAGTGAGGAACTGCAGTGAGTCAGACAAACAGAAAGGGACGCATGACGTAGTGAGGGTTCAGCTGGAATTTGTGCTGAATAAATGGCCTAAATTTCTATCATCAGCCTGATGTGTGATGACCAATTACCCCCTCTGCTTCACGTTGTGAAATGACCCTGACATCCACATCCCCCGGCCCTCCAATCTCCTCAACTTCACATTCTAATAAAGACTAATGTGTTTGCCGACATCAGCTCTCTCTCATTAGCATGATTAATTGCCACCTTGCTTTAGGTAAACAGTATGATCTGTATTCCAATTTATTCAAGGAAAATTAACCAATCATAATTAAATGCTCTCATCTTTCTCTCCCTCATCTCTCCACATACAAGCGCTCTCTCTACACACGGGGCAAATGTTTGTTGATTAATTTTGCCTCTATTCCTGTCCGTGGACAGATGAAGTGAGCATGGCATGGTGCAGGGTGAGCGTTCATAAAGAGCCAGAGTCAGCCTCGTAATGGTCAGTTTTTAATGGGCTGATTTATTGCAGGAGCACACAGAAAGGGCAACTTGCCTTCTCCTCGCAGTCTGAAGCCGACCTCACAGATCCCTTCCGCCCTTGTTGCAATGTCACATTTTACAATGTGAAGGGCAGCTTCCGTGCAACGCAATAAACACAGCGACAGGAAATAAATGTGGTTGACCTTCACTGGAGTCAGAGAGAATCTGGAATCAAGAGACAAATTAGATTTAGGATTAGCTTTTGATGGAGTGATAGCGACAGAGATGGTGAGATAAGAAGGTATGGCTATAATTGTATCACAGCAGTGGAGAGATTACTGTAGGTTGAGGAGAGAGTTTGGTACAGAATTGATCCAACACCAAACCTGCATCCTTATACACGGGCTGTGTAGCATCTGACAGAGGAAATCCACAGCTCTGTGTCTCTACAGAGTATCATACATTATCATGTTTATTTTAAGGGACCTGTTGCAAAAATCACACCTTTTTTTTCTTCTTAGAGTCAGACTGAGTCCGAATGCACAAACATTAAACATAAACAAGACCTAGTAAAGTCAGCACTACATCCACTTTCTAGCAATTGCAGGTGTTTTTACTGTTTTATCTTTTGAGGATAAAGTGCCATAAATCTGCCATACTTTGGATACTGTGTGTCAGCATTTGTCCTGCAGCACAAAAGCAACACTTTTTTACAGTTTATCAGCATGATTCATTTCTCAGTTGTTTGTGATGTTTACACTGACATTGTGAAGAGGTTTGCGATGTAGAAGTGCTGATGGAACTGCACACCCTCCTCATCTTGAGTCTACCCTTCACTTTTACTGCAGCAACCATCCATCCATTTCCCAAACTGCTTGTCTTGTGCAGGGTTGGAGGTGGATAGAGCACGTCCATGTTGGCACAATGCCAGCAGGTAGCTGTTCACATCATACACACTGTTACAATAACATTTAATACCAGAATAAAATTGTTAGGACTGCAGTTTGCAAACAAGGAAGTAGATGTCTCAAAATGCGAGAAAACAAAAGCCATGATGGGATAAAATGTACCTCTTAACGAAGTATCTTTTGACCCTCCTCTCTGTGCAGAGCACCTAAAGGTTCCATTGGAGCGGTACATGATGCGGATACCAAAGGTTCACATCCTGAGGACTAAGAAGAGGGAGGGGCTGATCAGGACACGCCTGCTTGGAGCTGCCACTGCTAAAGGGGAAGTCATCACCTTCCTGGACTCCCACTGTGAGGCCAACATCAATTGGCTGCCTCCGCTGCTGGGTGAGGAACATACACTCACATACACACTTCTCTCAAACACAGAACCACTCACTCAAACACACAGACATGTTTTAATGTCTATACTTATGAGGATCCTTGTTAATATAATACACTTCATTGCCCCTTGCCAACATTTGATGATAGAAGGATTTAACATCACACGCAATGGCAAGAAATCACTTTATTCTGCAAGAAGACAGGATGTTTCTGGCCATCAGGCCTTTGTCAGTGTCCAAACACTGACACTGGACACTAATGAAGGCCTGATGGCCAAAAATGTCCTGTCTTCTTGCAGAATAAAGTGATTTCTTGTCACTGAGTACAGCCCTAATTTACAATTATTGGATAATACTACTGGGATGACCAGTCTTTCCTGAGCACAGTGGAGTCTGTACATAAAAGCATCAAATAGCAAGATGATAATTTTAGGACTGGTTCAGATGTTCCTACTTGTTCTAATTTTCAGATATGTACTTGTTCAAAATGTCTCTTACTTTCTCAAAAATACCCCCTCTCTTTTCCATAAATGTACGCTTTCCAAAATACCCCTAAGTTTTTACTTTTCAAAAACCTTCTCACTTTCTAAAAAATCTTCAGTTTTCCATTGTGGAAATGTCCTCAGTGAAAGTAGAGCAGAGCACGAACACACAACAAAATCCTCACACACACACACATACACACACATACACACCACCCCTACTGTGAAACTTCCTCTTCTGGCTGATGGGCACCAACACTCTCACTTTCTCAATTACCCTATTTTCATTAATGGCCCGTGTTCAGCTCTGTTCCCCAGCATGACGTCATCCTTTATGGACCCTTTCACAAACAAACCTTATGACCCATGTTACCTTAATGTTGTGCTGTTTACATAGTACATGGAAATAGGATACACGTCTGCCCGTGTATAACACAAACAGGCAGTCGTGTTCATTACAGCCCACCATGGCAATTAGAATATTAATAACAGAGACAAGCCATGGAGGCTGTGAGGAAATAATGAGTCAGACTTCATTTTTATGCATGTTTTCATCATGTCTGATATTCAAATGACTAATATTTTAATGTATAATTTCTATTTAAAACAGGAGGTTAAAAAATCACACACTAAAAAATATATATCCAGAGTGAAGGCAGGTGAATGTATAGTATGGGATCAGGAAAAGCCACAAATGAATGTTGCCAAAACATCCATTTTATTGACATCACATTTTAAAAACCCAGGTTGCCCAGAATTCTATAGGAAAACCTGTGTTCTTGTGTGACAGAGCCACAGGTCAGTCGATGTGTCCAAACCCCACTGAGTTGTTGATGATGAGCAGTGGAGATGACAGGGAGAGCTGTGACATCAGCTGTTCATCCCTCGTTGACCCCTTTTCACTGAGTGACTCATGTCAGCAGACCTGTTTCTACAGATGTGCAGCTGACATGTGTTAAGAGCTTAGTGGAAGCAGGACAAAGCACACAAATGAACACACATCTATAAAATAGTATGAGTGTTTTTTTCCTTCCTGGACAAAACCTCACTCTAACACTGTAGCTGAGAGGTTGCTAATTTAAAATACAAGCACAAATACAAGCCTTACAAAAATGAAACCTTGTCTGTGTTTGCTGTGATTCTTCAGTGAAATGCAGCCCTGTAACTTTGTTGAATGTATCAACCATCTGCTTCTCTGTGTCTCTCAGATCGAATCGCCCAGAACAGGAAGGCTATTGTGTGTCCGATGATCGATGTGATCGACCACGACCACTTTGGATATGACACGCAGGCAGGGGACGCCATGCGAGGGGCATTTGACTGGGAAATGTACTACAAACGAATTCCCATCCCTCCGGAGCTGCAGAGGGATGACCCCAGTGAACCCTTTGAGTGAGAGCTCACACTGTCTCTAAGCTGCTCTAAGCAGACATTCAGTGTGCTATAGAGCGTGAGGAATAGTTCTTAGTTGTTGTCACTTCTCCTACTCTCCACACTGACCCTGAATGTTTCCTCCTGGAATGTCTTTATGCAAAATGAGGGTCAAGATACACAACTTTTGCTCTGTGGAGCAAAATTAGTTTGAGCTCCAAATACAGTTTCTCTTTCCCACTAAGCGAATTCAAGTCAGTATTTTTCAAAGTTAGACTAAGACACATTTTTTTGTGTCCCTGGTTAGTAGTTCCATGCTGGGCTGCGGTGGAGGGATGCATTCTAGTAGTAACCTTGTTGTTGTTAGCCAATGTTTTCTACCCAAGTGGTGCTCAGAGTTTGTACCTTGAAGATTTTATAGCCGGAGTATTTTTGGAGCTTGTAATTTTGGGACACCAGTAAATCCTGCTCCTGTGTTTGGATTGTATTTGTGCATGTGACATCTCAGTCACCCTGCATTTGAGCCTCAGACAAAGTTTGGAGTGAATTTTTGCACAGAATGAGTCGTGTAGTTTGATACTCATTTTTGTAGCGTAGAGGTTTTCAGGGTGGGAACATTCAGGGTCAGTGTGGAGAGTAGGAGACGTGACAACGGCTAAAGCCTGTTCTCACATACATCAGTATTGTTTTAACAGCCTGAAAAATCCCGAACTATTCCTCTAAACAGTCTGATTTCTCATGCTGGACTTTCTTTGTATTTCATCACCAACACCGCCTTTTCACTGTTTTAACACAGGATTCTGGGCTAGTCTAGCAAAGAACAACCCCCTAACACCTCTCCACACACATACACACTTCCCCCACCTAACTCTGGAAGATGTTTAAGTTGTGTGCAGGAGGTGGCGACAGGCTGAAAGCCAGTATTTCATTACTTTTTAACGTTTCTGGTCAGAGCTCTGAGGTCGCACATCAGGCAGTCAAACCCCCCTGAACAGCCACTTCACTGCTGAACTGCAGAGTGCTCTGCTAGCGACTATGCCAACTCATGAATTAAGCATTGTGTGTTGGTTCTCCCACTTCACAGCCACACTGTTGTTCCACAGCATTTTTATACATGGAACACCTAGAAACTGGTGCCAAATGCCCAATCATGAATCTCTTTTTATCACCATGTATAATGGTCATAGCGGAGGCTTGGGCCACTCAGCAGCTACAACAGACCAGATTTAATGAAGCAAACAGAACCTGAACTGTAGTCCACTGCCCTGTGTAGCCACCTGTCTGTGGCAGGGTTGGAAGGAAAAAGTGTCTCAGGATTACTGTGAAAAATAAGGAAGTACCATTTCATTTTTCCATGTGCAATAATATAATTTCTGAGGGGAAAATATGACTGAACAGTGTGTTAATACAACATGAGCTTGCTTAATTAAGACAGCGCACTGAGCTGAAATGTATAAATGTTGGTGTGGATGAACCTGAGTGGTCTATCCAGAGCAATGAGCTCAACCCCGTTCAGAACCTTTGGAATGAAGTGGAACGCCTGCTGTTGGCCAGGAATATCTCCCAGCATCAGTGACTGGCCTCACTCATGTGGAATGATGAGAGCAAACCCTTTCAGCAGGTTTTATGCAAAGACTGAGCCCAGATGTTTGTAGGCTGCTACTGAAGAAGTGGATGAAATGCTCAGATGTCTATATACTGTAACTTCTTGTGGACATTTATCCTTTATCAGAAGATATAGACTATTACACTATCATCATATATAACACCAAATAGTTTTTACTTTATTTAAAATATGAACATGTGCTGTAAACGAACTGCATGACTGTGGAACACAGTTTGCCCAGGCTGATAAGTTAAAAACACTGAACAAAAAAAGTGCTGGAAAGAGGAGCAGAGGGTTTGATATCACTGCTATGTTCATTTCACCTCTGTCACCCTTGGAGAAGGAAAACTGCAGAAATCCTGCTCACCCTGGGACTCTTAGTTATGCTCACTGCTCATGAGGCACAGGAAGTCCCGGAGTGTTTCTTATCACTGACAGTAGAGTAGCTGCCCCGCTTCCCTTTAATTGGCCCTCTTCAGGGACGACTTTGGCGAAAGCAGACAACTGCTGGCTGCTTGCTCTGACTTCTACCTGATGAAAAGCTTGTAACTATGACAACCTGGTGTACCTGCAAGTGTGTGTGTTGTGATATTTCTGCACAGAAGAGAACAGCATTTCTGTGGGAAATGAAAAGATGAGACGGATTCACGGAATCAAGTTTTGATTGATTGTCAAAATTAGCATTACATTAACTGGAATTAAGCAAGGCATGTGATGGAGAGAGTTGGGGTTAAGGATCGGATCCATTTGATTAAGTTCCTCACAAGAAATTTAATTTGAGTTTGTATATGTGTCTGCACCTGCTGTCCCAACCTTTCTGCTTTAGGTGTGCTGCAGATATCACATACAACAGCTAACAAGCCCTGCACTCAGCAGCACACAGCACCTCAAACAGTGCCCTGTAGTGGGTTAATTGGTTCTGCAATGTTCAGAGCATTCTCATTATCTGGAGAAAAATACAAACGCATGCACTTTAACTTACTGTCTGCACCCCTCTGTTTTCTTTTATTGTTCTTGAAGAAAAGTGAAAGTCTATTTTTCAAGAGTTTAGTACCTACTTTCACTACTCTAAAGACTATGTTGCTCTTTTGTAGAGGGCAGTAGCTGTAGCCAGCAGCTGTAGTGGCTTCCAACTGAGATCCAGAGTCAAAGAAAAGCACAGTAAAGAGATGCATGGAAACCTCTCAGACCTTTTAGCATGATCCTCCTCTATAAACTATTTCAGTGTGTTATGTTTAAAACAATTGTCACTTTGCCAGTAACTTCTGTCAGTGGTGCTATACATTTTTTTTTTTTTTTTTGCTTTGACTTCTTCAGATCCAACACCATAATAATTTTCTCTCCTCTTAGTCACAGACTGTATACATTTGACTTTCCCCTTCCAAACCAACATATGAAGAGACATGTTCAAGCGAACCATTCGAATCAAAAATGTGTCACGTTATGGGAGATGCTGGAACAACAGTTTCACTGTGACTTAGTGACCATAGATTTCAATGGAACTAAGTGTCACTTCACATCTCATTGGTCACATCATATTTATTCATATCAAGCACCTGTTCTTGTAGAGGAATGTGTATTGAAAGTTATGCACATAACATTTATTCAATCACTATCATTTTCACCAGTTCCCTTGTTTATTACCACAAAGTTCCTGCTGTGACTTTTTGACATTTCAGTTGTTAAGTGTGAGGGTTTCTGGTTGTTTTTCTCACCATCTTTTTTCAGTCTGATAAAATGACGAGCAGCTCATTAGTTGTTGCAATTATTTGCAACAGATAATGAGCTAAACATCTGTTTGGATGTTTTCTTTTGGCAGCTGAGAAGTGCGTTGGGAAAAAACTAGGAATGTTCTGTATGTAAATGTGGTAGTTTTGAGGACAGCAAATATACATAAATGCATGTTGTGTGCTGCAGGTCGCCGGTGATGGCAGGAGGCCTGTTTGCTGTGGATAGGAAGTGGTTCTGGGAGCTGGGAGGATACGACACGGGTCTGGAGATCTGGGGAGGAGAGCAGTACGAGATCTCCTTCAAGGTAAAAACATGCAGTATCATTCAGTAATTTTAAAAATGTTCAAATGCACGTGAGATTTCAATATTTTACCGTATTCGCTCAGCTGTAACCAACAAGTCTGACAACTCTTCAGCCCTTTGCTATTGCATCAGGATCATACACATAATTATGATGCAGCATATTGTCCCCAAGCCATGACACTATCCTCTTGTCTTTTGGCTTCAGGCACATCTAATACTTTATGTATTGGTTCTCTTAAGGCTTTGTTTGTTTTAGAAGACCAAGGACATTTAGGACTTTGTTTTCTCTTTCAGAAACTTATTTCAAATGCTCCCCTTCATATTCATTAGATTTGGAGTTCCTGTTGTGAGACTGGCATTGTTCCCAACTTGTCCCACACCCTCTTCACACCAGGTCCTTGTAGCCTTAGCTGATGTCTGACCTCCATCTTTTTGTCAGAATTAGAGAACAGTGGTTTCCACAGTCTATCAGAAAAAGCTTTCCTTAAGTCCTGCTTTCTTAGTTTTATATTTAAATGTAATATTTAAATTAAACAGGAGGGTGATGAATCCTGTATCGTTTACTATTTTAGACCAGTGGTCAGTGTTGATCTTTTTATAACCACAAACTTTTTTAAACTTTAATAGTTTTTGTGTCTAAACCAAACTTTTATTAATCATATTTTAACGGTTGTTTGTAACTGTTATGAGACACTGAATGGCAAGCAGCCTTCTACCGACAGCAGAACAGACCAGATCAGAGACAAATGACGTATTTTGTCAATACATTTTAAGCAATTGTGTCAGTGGTGACAGCAGTGATGATGCAGACGGCATCGAATAAGCAGGAGAGAGGCTCAGTGACTTCTTTTCAATAACACTTGACATACTGGCTGATCTCAAAAACTCATTTCCCACACAACTTCTCAACTTCAACAGTGGAAATGTGATGAGGAAGTATAAATCAGTTCCTACACCAAACATATGGCTGCACCAGTATAATTACCCTAAACCAAAGGTAAACCGGTATTTGAGTGTTTAAACCCTGAGCAAAGTGAGAGGATTTCTTACATTTAAAGCTGCGAGTGTGTAATGTGAAAATGCTGGGCTTTGACTAACACTGGCCGTGACCCTGGTGCATAAAGCTCTTATGTTTTAATACTGTTTTGAAGTGTTTCATCTTATTCAAATACTGAGTTGATATTGAATACCAAGGTTATTATTTTGGCCAAGGTTATCATACTATTAAATGTTGCTATCAGCACATGGCTAGCTGAGCCTCTAGTCTGCATGCTTTATGCCCTCAGATATTCAATTTGGTTTCCTGTTTATTAAGATCCTAATTAGCTGATACAGTGCAGACAGCCAGTCTCTGGAGGTGAGAAGATTAACAGGCTTCTCATAGTAATCCTTACAGCCAAACTCCTGCTCCCACAGACAGCCAGGCCTGGCTCACATGTGAAATACAATCACTTCATTCACTGACTGGCACCGTTATTCTAAACCATTCTGGTGTCACTTGTATGGGAGTACAGTGATAATGTCAGGACATTCAGCCTCACAGGGCACAGAGGCAATGTGACCTCATGCAGAGTCAGATGATAGTGCATGTTATGAAAACGCTTCTCTAAGACAAAGCTGCTCTGGAGGCTGAAATTATCACGTATCTATGGATGAAACCAAATGAGTGTTTAGAGGTGGAGGCATCGAGCTGCAAACAGCTAGAAAATGTTTCTAAAAATATAGATTAAGAAATAAATTACATGATATAGTATTTTTAATCTTAGATGGAAAGGCTGCCGACATAAACTTTCCGATATTGATAAGATAATACTATTGTTGCCATAGCAATGCAGTGCCTTCGGGTCCTTGTTTCCATGACAACACCAGCAAACAGTCAGTCCTGGCTTGAGAAAACTAACTTTACAGTTAAAGGCCTTTTCTTTCATCCCCCCTTAAAACCAAATGTCTGTATCACCCTAAGGTTCATGTCTCAAAAAACAACATTTAAACCATGTGACATTAACAAACCACAGTCTGTTTACACTGGTGTAAGAACCAGGACCAACCTTGAAGTATTACAGCCCTCACTTCCATTCACTGCTGCCAGCCTTTGGTTGAGTCATTATTATTCAAGCAATGGAAGAAAGCAACTGAAATACAATATACACTGAAGTGAATGCATTAATGTTTTTTATTCTCAGACACAAATAGCGACAACAGATTTTTGTTGAACTCTACGCCAGTTCTTGATTTTGCCTTGTGGCAGGATGTTTTATTCATGCAGTTGGAGTGAATTCTGTTGTTCTGTAGTGTCTCTGCATCAGCTCAGCTACTGTACGCACACTTGTGTGATCTGACTTGGTAAAACGTCATCTGCAACAGACCAGAGTGACTGTGGCTGTAATTCAGTGGCACTAATGTTAAGACACGGTTGTGAGGGCTGAATGGTTTTTTGGCCTGTTTGCTGGTGCTCGAATTTATTCCCATGTGCAAAGTGGCTTTGTATAACAACATCTTTCAGGTCAATCTGTGCACTGGTAGGGCCAACATTAAATCATGGGTGTCAGATGTTTTTGATTTGAGGTCAACCATTCATTCTTGACCCTGGAAGAGCCAGTTGACAAAACGGTCTCAAATGATTCATTAAACATTTAAAAGTAAATGTTTCAGTAGTTAATTAGCTTCCTAATTACCATAGTCTAACTTCCTGGATTTGGGCAGCAGGTTTTATGCTAATTGGCTTTCAAACATGACATATTTACTTTTTTTGCCCGTTGTGTTTTCAGTGCAGTGTTAAAAAAGAAACAACTTTATTTTAGTGACAATAGTCATGATTTAGGTTTTTCATTCATATCTATATACAGTATATATCTGTAATTTTATTGAACCAGGAATGTCCCATTGACAAACAAAATCCCTTCTTCCAGGGAGTCCTCGTCAAGAGGCAGTACAAACAGTTTCATTGTATAAGATGCATTGTCTGGATGCACTGGGACGCATCGTCAGTGATGTTCCGAGGGTCATTGGGTGTTTTGGGTTTTTCAGCATCAGACACCCTCATCCAGGTGACTCAGTGGGAGCTGATCAAGCCCTGACTTGTGTCCCAGCAGCAGTTACCCATGATTCAGCACGCTTAGTACAAAGCCACCTAGTCTCTTTCTCTGTGGCTTTGCTCACAGATCTTTTGGCCCCCCTTTTTTGCCTCGCCTGCGATATCCATGTTTCTCAGGGCTGCAGAGTGAGCCTCCTGCAAAACCTCTGAGAAAATAATCAGAGCTTGCCAGAGTGGTGTCACAAGAATTTACTGCAGAAACAGCACAGGTCGACGAACAACCGCCAGTTAGGGGCTGTAGAGAGGAGAACCGTCCTGATTCTTGATTGTGGGAGGGGACTCTGGTTCGAGCAGATAGCAGTGACTATACTCTCTGCAACCACCCTGAGCATCTGGCCAGGGCACCATTGATAGCAGCCTTCCCCTAGGGCTTCTGGGCAGCTGATGAGTAGATGTTCGAAAGATCCTTTTCCAGAGCAAAGAAACAATTTCACATATATATAAAAAGAAAATCTTCACAAGATTCACAAGAACACACACTGTACAAATAAACAAAAGAAAATAATATAATTAACTGGGCCACACCAACGATTATTCATAAAACATCTCAATTCATGTCAGAGATTCACTGAAGCAGCAACATGTTTACTTCCGAAAAGAGAAGGGAGTGCTTCCAGAGTGATAACTTTTTTTGTCGTTCATTCAGCGCATGAGCTGCATCAAAAGAGAAATCCAAAAATGTCCATGCTCTCGAACTCCCCACAGTTTCAACCTGCCTCTAACCTTCAAATAGCACAAACCTTATTTACATATTAGAAGACTCTGCAGAAAATATTTGCAGGCACACCGTGCTCTCTCCATGCTCTTTTGTTTGTTTTCATGTTTAAATTCAGCGTTTCATTTCCCTGCTTTTCATTTTTCTATTGTGTTGAAAACAAAACCTCTTTTCCATCTTGCCAGCTGTCTCCAAGTCTTTCTTTCTTCTTCATCCTTTTTATCACCTTCCTTTCTTTCTCCAGGTTTATTTTCACTCCTGAAAACCAAGAACGAGAATCATCACCACTGTATTCATTATAGATGGAGGATTAAAATAAGGAGCTACTGCTGCATGTCCCTTTTATGTGAGATAGACATGAAAAGAAAAGGGAAAATCACTGTAAAGCAAAGTTTCTCTTTACATTAGTACATCAGTGTGCTTTAAACAGATTAAACCGTTATTGCCATTATTTCAAACAGTTTCAGACTGCCTTGTTGTCCTGAAAAGCTTTTGTAGTTGGCAGGTTTTGCAGCTGCCTTTGTGCTCACATTTTTCCAATACCCACAAAGTTTATTCACTCTCATCAGATTCTGCAACGGTAACATAATGGATAATAATCGGGTTTTGAAGCCTCATCTTCTTCCCCCAGTATCCCCCCATCTCTTTGTTAATCCCCCTCTGGTTTCACTCCTCTCTCCTGTTTGTCCCCCACAGTTTATTTGGCTGTTAGAACCTGTGTACTTCAAACCTGAGTCTTCTGAGTCAGCCTCTGCTTTGCTTTCCTTGCCTTGCCTTGCCTTTCCACAACTTTCTGTCTTTGAATCTTAAGACAGGCAAAGCTTCTAAATGCAGAGATCTGGCTGATAAAAGTGCTTCCTCTGTGTCTTTGAAGGTGTGGATGTGTGGTGGTCGGATGGAGGACATCCCCTGCTCCAGGGTAGGACACATCTACAGGAAATATGTCCCCTACAAGGTCCCTGGTGGAATCAGCTTGGCAAAGGTAATTCTTCACACCATGTGCCTCCAGATTCATGATGAAATACAATATATCAGAACAGTTACGGGTTTTCTGTACACTGTAATAGCCTGACACAGTGGGTCAGTGTAGGGTCAGTGATGTCACTTCGGTTACATGTCACAACACAACAGTGGACTTGCATTATACTATACAGCATGTCACGTGCTGCGGTATCTGAGATTTTACACACTGTGTGAAAAATCTAGTGACACTGGTTTGGTCCTTCTTAACAGGTGCATTTTATGAAACCTAATTATGCAAAAATCACTGTGGATGTAGTATTAATCTTTGCAAAATTAGTTAAACATACTTGCTTTTATTAAATCAATGGCTAAATAAACATATGAGGACCATCCCTTAGGTTTGTCCGTCCCCTGACTGTTCTTTTAAAGTGAGAGGAATGTCACAAGTCCATTGTGTTTAAACTGAACAAATTACGAAGCTCTTTGACAGCAACAATGCACTGCTTATATAATTTATATTAGTAGTATTGCATCTATTTTTCTACCCTCCAGTGTCTTAAAAATTTCTTATCACTAAGGGTTCTTGATTAAACAAATTAAATCAAATTATGCTCTTACAAAACGTGACATCTTAATAGCAAAACCTTTTACTTTTAGCATTCTCCAGTATTCAAATACAAGACTCTTCACTATGATTATACTTATTTTACAAAAACTGTACAAATACTTGGCTTTATGCTATGCTGAATTATGTATTGGTGCGAGACCGGATATTTCAGTTCAGGAGACAGGGAGTAGGAAGAGTTGGAAACATCTTCTCGTGCAAATACACACGCTTACTGAGCATCTGTGTCCGTGAGCTGCACCAACTGAGTGGAACCTAACTGAAATTAGGTGTAACTGAATTCATCAGCTAACAAGAGGGAATTAATGGACAGTTGTTTAAGTAAGCACAGGTAGGCTACACCAATAAACAGACACAAACACGTATCAATTGTACCCTCATGCAGACATACCGTTTATTGTACATTCTATGAGAGGTGTCTAACAAATGGCAGCACTTTTGTTTCCTATGTCCTTTACTAAGTACTCTTCTCTTTTTCCTGCACGTACTGTATGAGAGCACTTTACAGTCAGCTCAGCACCTGCTAACAAAAGACCACCAGATGAGAAGCAGGAGTGTGCAGTTTATCCACCATCTACGACTTATAGCCTTCACAGGTGCTACTGGGAAGTCAAAGTACTTATACGGAATGACAAATTGTCTAAAGGCACTAAATCATACGGGGTGTAGTGGAACTCCATTCATTATGTATGCTTCTGCTGCAGCCTGGAACTCGGCTCAGTATGCAACTGAAAGACACTGGCCTTTGTTTTGCTTTTTTTATCCTGACCAACAGTCTTTAAACTCGACCTCAGTGGAATACTGATGGCTCTGGATGAGCCTGACCATGCAGACAAAGGAGGTTATTTACATAAGGGTACTATAAATGAACTCAGTCTTGTTCTCTGCACAAATTTGAAACTGCTTCATCATTCTTCAGTTTTTCTTTTCTTCAGCACTTCATGGAGAACGACAGGTGAAGTGAACTTGAATAGAGTTGGCTTTCAATGGTGAAACGTTTTCATAGCTGCAGCAAAGTAGCATAACAATGGTGTTATGTTGGATTATTCTCAGGCACAGTCAAGACATGGTTCCCGCTGTCATGTAGATTCCCTGAGCCCGACCTACAGTGCAACCAGCAGGCTGTACATTCACAGAACAGTCTAGCAGATTCAGTCCAGCATGATTCCAGAAAATCCTCCTCACTGCTAGAACTGTGGGACTTTGTGTTTTATGTGTGGGGGGTTCATAAACCTCTTGTGAGACCGCCTACTAAAAAAGGAGGCTATTTCATGAATGGATCCACTGTACCTGCCTGACTCTCTCTCTTGATTTCAGAATCTGAAGCGTGTGGCAGAGGTCTGGATGGACGAATACGCCGAATACGTCTACCAGCGTCGGCCCGAGTACCGCCACCTGTCAGCAGGAGACATGACGGTGCAGAAGGAGCTAAGGAAGCGGCTCAGCTGCAAAAGCTTCAAGTGGTTCATGAGTGAGGTGGCCTGGGATCTGCCAAAACACTACCCACCGGTGGAGCCTCCTGCTGCTGCGTGGGGAGAGGTAAGAGCAGCTCGACTGAACTGATTAATGAAACTGCATTGATAAGTGTAGAGAAATTAGGTTCAAAGTAGATTAGATTCACACACTGTATATTCAGAAAATCTCTAGAGAGGGTTTCAAATAGATATGGAAATGTGTGTGCAACATGCAGTCATAAGGTAATCAGCTCTCACCCACTGTCAACATTAATATGTTTGTTCATAAGTGATGAAAGTCCTCTACCTTATTATTTCAGAAATAAAAATTTTAAAAATTCAAGGGACAAATATAAAAGGCAAAACAAAAAGAGTGAAATGAGCATAAAATCTATAAAGACTGCCTCTGGCTAAAAGCAGAATAAAAAATTCTTTTTCAGCTTTAGGTTGAAAATGTCAGCGGTTTCTATGGCTGCTCAGACCAAAAGACAGGGCAGCCTTATTTACATAGCCTGTGATGAAACGTGTTTGCAGTAACACCATGTTTGCCTACTACATCTGTAAGTGAAAAAACTGCTATGACATTCATGAAACTGCTTTGTAATAATATTATTTGTAACTCAGTGTACATGTGTTTCTTTGTGTGTTTGTTTTTAGATACAGAACGTGGGCAGCGGCATGTGTATGGAAATCAAACACTTTGTTTCAGGGAGCCCTATCCACCTGGAGAGCTGTGTGAAGGGGCACGGTGAGGTAGCCTGGAGTCATGGACAGGTGAGGGCCATTCAATAGACTTTCTCCACCAAATCGTCTAATGAGTTTTCAGTTTCCTGCCCTGGCATCTAAGAGCTACATGTAGAGTTGTACAGCATTTGATTCATGCTGTGCAGTTGCAGTGTTGCACTGTAAATGTTGTATTTTACTGTAGGTTTAGCCATGAACCAGTTAGTGTACGACCAACAGTAATGTGTTGAAGTTAGGTGACTTCTAATGACCTCGTAGTATGACCCAGGGGAAAGGAGGAGGCTAGGTGATACAGAGTCTGCATTAGCAGGAGATTGGATGGGTCAAAATGTCTGATTCCTGTGTGAAATGTTGTCTGTTGTGTTGTGTTCCACAGCCATGATGTGTTTATTATTGTAACCACAATGACAAGAGTTATTTTAACATAAAAATCACAATCTTTTTCTAAACCTAACCAAGTAGTGTTTGTGCCTGAAGCTAATGAAACTGTGACATTGGTATGTCACAAAATGACAAACTGTGGGAAATTAACAGCTTTTAAATGCAAATGCAGTTTGTATGCTAATATGATCAAGTGCTCCACGCTAAACATAATCTTAGAAATTCATTTCAGGAAAACTGTGAGATTTGACCTTGTGTGCTAAGTCTCATCATTGTTTACCAATCGCACTTGCTTGACACTTACCTGCCTTGAATGCCTCTTTCAAAGAGTGATCTGATAAATAAAATGTATCTAGGAACTTTACCGTCTATATAACGTACAACACAACAACTCTCCATTCTGAGGGAAAATGTGAAATAGAAGTTGCAGGAGAGTAAGAGACGATGGAAACAACCCAGTATTGGTTGTGGCTGATGTTTGTTTCTTGCAGGTGTTGACATTTGGTTGGAGGGAGGATATTCGGGTGGGTGACCCCATGCACACCAGAAAGGTTTGCTTCGATGCCGTCTCCCACAACAGCCCCGTGACCCTGTATGACTGCCATGGCATGAAGGGGAACCAGCTGTGGCGATACAGAAAGGTATAGGAGAGGAAAGTGGAGACCTCTTGTAGAAAATAGTCCTATTTACTGGTGTAACCTTTATTCAGCTTTCCAGCTGTGGAGCTGTTGCGATTTCTTTGGTCAGCTGAGTGTCATCAAGTCAATTAAGGAATCCTTCCATCATGACTGTGGCCATCTGCTGACACCTAATTAAGAGAAAGTGAAAGAAAATTGAAAACTGCATTAACGGCAGACATTACATTTCCCCAGTTCCACTACGTGAAGATGTTTGATTATTATTATTATCAGATTATTGAAATGGCATCAAGTTTTTGTTAGTGCAAAAATGGGTCAGTCCTGTAAAAAAAACAAAAAAAAAACACTTTGAGCCCTGTACAGTATCTCACTGTCCTCCAGTCACATCTGTGAGGCAGTAAGCGTGAGATGAATGGTACATAACAAATATCAGTTGTAAAAATATTTATTTGCACGAATGTAGTGCAAATACGTTATTTAATCTTTCAGTGCCCCTAAAATTAGATCAAGAAATGAAACGGACAGTATGTTTTATATGCTGTATGAATAAGGCTATTCTCTTTATGACTGTCTTTCCTCCAGGATAAGAGTCTGTACCACCCGGTCAGTAACAGCTGCATCGACAGCAGCACGAGCGAGCGGCGAGTCTTCATGAACACGTGTGACCCCTCCTCTCCCAGCCAGCAGTGGCTGTTTGAGAGAACCAACTCCACCGTACTGGAGCACTTCAACCGGGGCACCAACTGAGGGCGCTGGACAGCGAGATGAGGCGTCTTCCAAAGAAAAAGATCAAGAAACAGTTATGACCTTTGATCAGGTGAGTAAAACAAATAACAACTTTTGCTTTTTTTCTGCTTCTTAAGGAACATGATGACATTCTTTCATTGTGAAAAGTGATAGTTTTGTATTTTGAGTGTTAGTTTTTTATCCTGCCTGTGGTCAAACTCCTAGAAATGTTTTGTAATATTTCTGCATACAATCTGAAGGTATTTTGAATACTGACCGTGAGCATTAGTCAGTAAGAACAGGTTGCTTTAAGGAGAGAGAAGGTGCCTCAGAACAATAAGGCTGGTGTTATTTTATTTGTTTTTTCCAACAAATCCCATGAACGGATCAAAACTAACCATGAGTTCATCTATCAAGCATCTCCTCTTTATCTTATTCCTTTGTTCCACTGAGCTCCACTGTTGTCGTTCACGCAGTTGCACTGTTCCTTCACTACCATGAACACGCACAGTAGTTTATTTTAACTTAATCCCACATATATTCTCTTCCTGCTAAATAGAAACGTGTTCATCCATAGCTGAAAGTAGTCCTCAACAAATGTACTCTACTGGTTTTAGTTTGAGTAATATTTACTAAAAACTACAGTATGCAGCAGTTTTACTAAAATACTTTGTCATTTTTTTAAATGAGGCTTTTTTCCCCTTTGTAACAAACCAATGGATCTTGGGCTATGATCACAGACAGGGCAGTGTAAATATGTTCAGAGGCTGCCTTTTTATGGGATTTGTTTACAAGAATTAAAAATAGAACACATAAAAGGTTGTATATACAAAATTATGCTTAACTAAATGGGAAATTTAACTGTTGGCTTGTCTGTAAGCTTATGATTTTGTCTCTGTTTCACAGATAAAATTGGAAGCTAGAGATGCTGCTTCAGAAACATTCCTGGTGGTACAGCAGTGATTCAGTGCTCTGGCTGAGAGCTCAGGGTGCTGAAGAGCTGGATGGACCAACACACACACACACACACACACACACACACTCTGCATCTAGAATACACTGGTACAGCATGATGAGGAAGGAGGTAAAAGAATGCTTGCCTGAGCAACAATCTACTGCCAACTGAAATTCACTTAAAATACAAATACATTTCATTGGCTGTCTGTATTCTGTCCTTTCCTAGGGTGGGAGAACATAGGAAACCTGACTGCCCTGTGGAAACCCAAAAAGCTACAGACAAGAGTTTACAAGAGACAAAAGTGTGCAAATATGCCCCTTTCTGTCACTGCGGGTTTAAGTTTGTCAGACCCAGATTCTGCTGGATTTAAGGAACGTCTATTCTAGTGCTTCTTTAACTGTCTTTTTATATGTTTGGCCTAAAATGTTCTGCAGGATATACATGTTCTTCTTTCATAATACCTGAGGAAAAAAGGCCGAACATATTTTGAACAAGTGTTTCTGCACAATGTGCAGGTGCACAGCCAGAATGTCCTTTTTCAATGAAACATCTTGTACAGACTCATCCTAAAAATGCAAATATTTTTTCTACTACATAAAACAGAATTATGTAAATTGTGTTTGTTTCTTTCTCAAGGTGTTTTTTTTTTCTTCGTTCAAATGCTTAATATTTTATAGCTAGGCTTAGAGGCCTGAGGTGAATATCCAGAACATGAAACCAGAGAATGTTTCTTCAGTCGGGATAAAGTCCTAGCAAGGCAAGACTGTATGCAAAAATACAGCTACTATTTAAAAAAGCTTAACATGTTATCACACATATATGTTAAAAGCTTAGACAACCTCCTTCTTCCCGCTGATGACTGAGTACCAACAGGTGTGCAGTTTAGAACCTGATGCAGTCACAGAAGCACACATTTAATAAATAAAAGTGAGGATATCCCAGCATTAGGGATACGAGACTGCACTTCATAACCAATATACTGTAAAGCTGATAGATCCAAATTTGATGTGTCCCTTTAACTGCAATCTGCAGAAATGGAAGATAGAAACTAAATAGTCTGAAGCTCTTTAAGGTTGTAACAATCACTGAGCTTTGCTGAGAAGCTTATTGAAGTCTCTGCCTCTTAGTTTCTTTGTCTTAGCGAAGACCTTTATCTGTTTTTAGGCTGTCACATCACAACAGGTTAAAAAAAGAAATACAGCATGTGAAATAACAGAGCTAACAGTTGTGCAAGAAGAGAAGGGTCATCTCTACAACTGACCCGCAGTTAAAACATTTGCATAGTAATGAAATAAAGATTTGTAATATTGTATAAATCGTACACCCACAGTGTGCCAGCTCCAGCACCATGTGTTTGACCACTCGGGTCCTTGTTCGGCATCTATATAGGAGCACAGACATCTTATTGGAAACCTGATAAAACCAAGGTCACACAAAACTCATAATCTCGGCTCAGTGTGGAGATGAAACCTGCACAGCCAGCCAACGTTTCCCCACAAAGGACAGCAGCTGCTGAGGTCCAGCATTAATTTGCCACTTCCACTTTTTTATTGACAGAGTGAGTCACCGAGCTCAGTTGCAAACCCAATTCCCATGTATGAGTCCTGGGAAGTCACTGGTTGTCTAATGCCACCCAGATCAATGCAGAAATCGCTCCAACCTCAGTCTAACCTTGGTCTTTCAGTTGTCAAGGGTAGAAAGATATTGGTGCAAAATAAAACTTCAGTTACCAGACATTTCAAATTTGTGTGGATGCCGCTGCAAAATTTTAAATATTGTCTAAATACAAATTATTTTAGCTTTGATACATCACTTATAAATATATATATATATATATATATATACAGGCTCACATACCTAGTACAAATTCAAACAATAATAGAAAAGTCTTACAAGACACCACAGAAATTTCAATTTTTAATACTTTCACAAAAATTTCTAAAAACATTAGATTTTATTATGAAGAGTTATTGAGTTTAGACTGATTCAAAACTAAATTTACAACAAAATAAAATGAAGGGGTCGGAATGTTTACTGAAGCCATTTGTTAGGTTCTTGCGCAGACTTTGTCATTTTTGTCAGTGCAAACAGATTAGTGTGTAGTATACAGTAGTTCAGTAACGATGTGTCCCAAACCTCCGACATCCAATAAAACACTTTGCAGCTTTAAAAGTAACTAATTATCAGACTCATTTGTGCAAAATGATAAACCACCACCATGTTCTTTGTCTTGTTAAAATCTGAATGGCTCCGTGTGTTTTAGTGATCACTGAAATCTACAACAGTGGACGTTTCCACACAGTTAATTCAAGCATTGAGAAGTGAAAAGTGGTTTGAAGTGACAGGCTAGCACATGTTTTGATTAAACAGACTGTTTTCATTCACTTCCAGCTCTTCCTCGTGATGTGTCTGAAACTGTCAACTTAAGCTCTAAACAGATGCAGAGACAATCAGAAATGAATGGCGGGTAATCTTCACAATTACTGACTCTGTAGCTGTATGTGTAATGTTCTGTGTCGAGTCAATTTCACAAAGGGGGAGACCCACTGTCATTTAAATTCCATTTCCTACACATCCAGCTCCCCGTTCGCCTCCATCCTATTATGACCCTACAAATTACTCCCACTCCTTTTGATAATGTGCGATACGAACAGACAGCATAAAATGGAAAGATAGATACAAGCCGGAGACAAATGCTGAAAACAATTCTAATTGAATCCTTCTATGGAAAAAAACAAACTATTTTCCTTTTTTTTTTAGTGTCAACTGTTATCTTGCATAACTGACAAATGTCAGAAACGGCGCGTAATGCGGCTGAAAAGTGTTAGGTGAACTTAATTAAATGGTCAGACGAGGAAGTGTTGAACAAAACCGTCTCTTTATTAAGAGAACTAACGTTGAACAACAGAAAACCATACAAGACACGGTGAAAACACAAAATTCACATGTCCTTAACAGTCCGAGGTCAGAGCCAGCAAACACATCCAACAGAGGTGATCCAAAATACGTAGTCCAGAGGGAAGTCCGATATCATACACTGTGTCCGAGACAAGAGGGCAAAGCAGAAACGAATATACCAAGGTAACAGTCCGGGTCAGAAACACAAAATACCAAAACCGAAGAAAATGCTGGAAAGTCAGGGGTCTAGAACAATCTGAAATAGAGGTGCAAACAATAACGAAACAGGTGAAACTAATGTGAGTGATGAAGAACGCAAAAAGACCGAAACTAAGGTGAAACAAAAACAGGAAGTAACGTCAAAATAAAAGCCGGACAGGAAGCAGCGGAACCGAATCATGACAACAAATATGTTTGCAGAAAAGAGTCATGTTGAAAGGTAGCTTATTACGATGTGTGTTAACTGAGCTAATACCGGAATTAGTCACATGTTGGAGATAAGAGCTAATGAGTCCTCAGATGCAACATGACATGACTCGAGGTGAAGCAGCGGTTTCTCTCTCTGGGGAGTTGCTTGCTGACAGTGTGACTAATACCCAAATGCTCCTCCTGGCTTCCGATTCACTCAGTCCAGGGAGCCAGGAGAGGTGTGACAGAGCTGCTCTGCTCATAACCTATCACCTGAATAATTACAGTTAACCCGCTTCTCCACAGGGCTTTGCTGCTATAAACGGCCCTGCTGTCACACACTAATGGAAAATCACAGCAGCAGCAATGCTGCAGTGGCAGGTCCAGGTCACCGGGGACCTGGGGCCATGTATTCAGGTCAAATTCTTTAGCACTCCTCGCTGTTTGAAAAAGCGGGTCGGAGCTATTTTACGTTGATGCTTTTACAGTACAGCATGTAACACATCCTCTGGCAACCATTTTACATTTCACTGCAGTAAGAAAAAAGTAGAATTACCACTTTATGGTTGTATGCCTCAGCCAGCCAGCAAATTCATGGGAACGAGACAGACGTGAGGTCACCGAGCTTGGCCTTTGACAACAAAAATCTAATCAGTTCATCCTTGAATCCAAGTGGACTCAAGAAATTTCTTCACGGCTTTCCTGACATATTGATTTACAAGACTGGGCCAGATGTACAGACGGACAACCTGAAAACATAATCCCTCCATCTGAGGAGGCAAAAAAAAGAACCAAAAGAGAGAACTATACACACTACCAGTGAAATGTTTGAACACATTTTTCCAGTGTGTCCAGACACGCCACTGGTAGTGAGGCTTGTTTGTGCAAATTCCAGTTGCAATGTCACTGTTCTTCTGTTTACACTGACAGAAAACTAAAGGAGTATACAAAATCATTTTGAATAAAACTAGTGTCGGTCAGAAAGTTGTCTGCTTCCATCTTGTAGAAGCATGTTCACATCTCGTTCCTTGGCTCAGAAACCTGACTTTACAGTACCTGCATTCTTTGGATAACAGTAATCTGAAGCATCTGTATTCCAGATTCAGGACAGGTGGATTTTACCCACTTGTTCTTTTAAACCACCATGAGCCTTCCCACACCATGTTCCTCCTGGAGGGATGGGATGTTACCAATCGGTCATGAGGGGGTTCTGTGATTGTTGAGTAGTTGCTGAAACATGGCCAGTGCCTCAATACAGTTACTGCCAGTAAAACACCATCTGTGCCACCAGACCACAGTTTGGGGAGCCACAGCAAACATTCTGAAGACTTTTGTAAATGCAAAATTTCAGTTTTTGAATCTCATTACATTTGCAAAACAATCCTAAAAAAACACGGTTTCGCTTTGTTATTTGGGATTATTGAAAGCAGAGTGACTGTAGGTAAATTACAGGCAGGAGGAAACCGCAGACTGGAGCTGTGGCAGAACAACAGGGTTTTGACAGGGCCGTGCAGAAACACCCGCTCACCATACTGCACTTTGTTCCTCGATGGTTGTTGGCGACACTCGCGTGCTGCTGTCACCTCTGTCTTTGAACAGATTTGTACAGCGTGCACATATATATTCTGTTCAGGTTGCCAGCGCCAGGCACACGGCCAAAAGCAGCTCGCTTGCATGAGCCAAATTGCTCTTCACCGGCTCTTCAGCTGAGAGAAAGCCATAAAAAATGTCAGCTGGAACTTAGAGTTTACATTACATAACAAGGTCTATACTGGTGTTTTTGCATTTTTACTCCATTTACTACAAATCAACTACTTATGCAGTAATTTAGCTTTGAGTGTTTCTTCCACCCTTCAGGCAGCCATTACTCTGTTTATTTTACTGCAGTGTGGAAATCAACTCACAGAGACATGAAACTTACTTGAAGTCAGAAGTCACAGTGAGCATCGTGTCTTCAACAGCAATAAACAGGACTCGGGCTCAGGAGGAAATTTTTTATGGAGAGCACATAATTCAAGTAACTTGTTATTTGTGGGTCAGGCAGACTTTCACTGAGCCGCCAAGGACACAGACTTGATCTCTGGCTGGGACAGTTTGTGTTCAGTTAGTGTGTGTGTGTGTGTGTGTGTGTGTGTGTGTGTGTGTGTGTACTTGCTCTCTGTCTCTTTTTTCTGATAAATTTTCATACATGCACACACACAGCTGACTCTGCAAAAGGTCATTGTACTTTACTGTATTTGCTGATGTAAAACAGGACTGAATCTTTGAATTAACATAAGATGTATAAAACTGACATGTGATAGATTGTCAAGAAAGGTTGCAAGAAAATAAATAGAGGATAAGTGGTGGAGAGCACGTGAACAATCTCATAAGAAAGTGCCTTCGGTAAATAGCTCAGTGTTGATAGAAATGTTGCAGTTGCTGATGCAAAGTACTGCTAATGGGAAGTCCAGTGAAAACCAGAGCTGCCGCTGGCTTCAGGGTGTTCACCGTGTGGAAAATCCCCTTATGGAAGGAGCTGTGTTTAACCCCTTAGGGGTGTCATATGTAATCAAAACCTTGTTTAATTGCCTGTTAAATCACTTAGAGGTAAACAATATACAAAGCATTATGAAATTAGGTTTGAATGTATAAATTACAATAAATCATTTGAATTTATTCTTAAAAGTCTGAGGGAACTGGAAAGAATTGTATCAGACCAGAGGGATATCTGTTCAGATGTCCAGAAACGTGCCACTACTGTATCCAAGTTTGCCCTGATTGGCACAGGCAAAATACACGGTTATTTACGAGCTAGGTTTGGTTTGTTAGGTCATTCTGACTGCAGGGTGGAGCCTAGCTTCCGGGCTCCACAGGAGACATGGCTTGAAAAGAGTGTAAGCTGAAGCTCTCTGCGGCTGAAATCAGTTGCTCCCATGGGAGTAACAATAAAAACCTAGTGCACCAGATTCTAGAAGACTCAGTTGTTGTTTTTATTGAAAGTATTTTGGTGACAAAGGGTTGGAGAGGGTCTCACATTCAGTCTCATGAGGATATTATTGCCTACATATGCATGATATCAGAGCAATTCAGCATCAAGTTGAACAGAAAACTAACTAGCATGATATTTTGCTCTTAAATTTGGCATGGATGGATGAATATATCCATCATCCCCAGAGGATATTTCCTACTGATTTTGGTGATGCCCTGGTGTCTCATCCAGTGCTAACATCATTTCAAAATTTCTCACTAGCACTAGGAATCGTAATGTCAGTCTGTTCATCAACATGACACTTTGGTCTAGAGAAAGAAAATCAGTTTAATGGCCAGATTGCATTCTGCACCATACTGACAGATCCATAAAGTGAGGGAGGAGCTGAGATGCATGTGAAGCCTGAGTATAAGTTCAAGTGCTCACTTGAAAGCCAGAGAGCTGAAAAGAAGCCACTTTTCTTTCTGCACCGCTGAGAAGGTCTATCATTTTAATTTAATTTTGTCTTGTTTAGAGTCACATCTCCTGGTATGTGCTGTGTTCAGTCCAAAATTTGACTCATTTATTTGAATGATCAGAGGCTTTCTCTGATAGGATGATGACAAGAATAATCCACCATCTCACCTTATTATATATCAATGATCTGTGATCCTCACAGCGTTCCACGAGGCATCGAGTGGTGTAATTTATTCTCTGTGTACTCATTTCCACTCAAGCTTTCCTCATCTACTTCAGCTGGTAATTGTCTACATTTCCCAGAGTGCCTTTCAATAGCCCCCATACATTTGGAATGATAAGACTTTCAGCAACACATGCAGTCTCATAAATCAATGAGGATAAAAGAGAGGGGAAAATGATTTTGGTCTTTTTTTCACAACTGTGGATGGAAAAATTGTTCTCTGTGTTTTTTCAGGAATGGGTTTATTTATAATGATGGTTGAACACCAGGACAAAATGGCAGTGACAGTATGAAGGACTCCGTATTCACAACTGTCTCCATGTTCTTCCAGACTTAATTTATGGAAGTTCTGTCAGAGCATAGCATTTCTAATTCAGCTTCTTTACCTCCTGATCTTTTTTTGTTGTTGTTAATTTGGAGCTTTCTTCTGTTAAAGGGAGTTTTTCCCCACTGCTGTTGCCAAGTGCTGTTCAAAGGGGATTTGTTGGGTTTTTCTTAAGGTCTGGACCTTACTGTGTAAAGTGTCCTGAGACGACTTTTGTTATGATTTGGCGCTATACAAATAAGATTGAATTGAATTAACTGAAGAAGAAGGAGCTGAGCTGTAAGGCGAAGCTCTCGATTCACTGGTCAATCTACGTTCCGACTCTCACCTATGGTCATGAACTTTGGGTCATGACCGAAAGGGCAAGATTCTGGATACAGGCGGCCGAAATGAGCTTTCTCCGCAGGGCGGCCGGGCGCACCCTTAGAGATAGGGTGAGGAGCTCGGTCACCCGGGAGGAGCTCAGAGTAGAACCGCTGCTCCTCCACATCGAGAGGAGCCAGCTGAGGTGGCTCGGGCATCTGTTTCGGATGCCTCCTGGGCGCCTTCCTAGGAAGGTGTTCCAGGCATGTCCCACCGGGAGGAGGCCCCGGGGAAGACCCAGGACACGCTGGAGGGACTATGCCTCTCGGCTGGCCTGGGAACGCCTCGGCGTTCCCCCGGAGGAGCTGGAGGAAGTGTCTGGAGAGAGGGAAGTCTGGGCATCTTTGCTTAGACTGCTGCCCCCGCGACCCGGTCCCGGATAAGCGGAGGAAAATGGATGGATGGATGAATTAACTGAATTGAATTTTTAAATAGCTGATATAGTTTATTGATCTAAATCCCATGAATAACATTTTCATATTTTATATAGATAAAATCAGGACAAACCCAGAGAATGGAGTGGGAATCACGGTTCACAGAGAAGTCCAGAGAGCCACAGCCAGGCAGGGACCACCAGCCATGTGGAAATTAGTCAAAGCAAACCTGAAGGATTAAAGTCTTCTGCAAAGGGAAAGTTTGGGCATGAAAATAACATGAGATGAAAGGTCAACAGGTCACGAGTCACCTTTTTTGGATCCCAAATATTCATTTTAAAGAGACACTAAGATATAAGCAACATCATCCTGGTGCAGAATGGATGTTGGCTTTTGTATGCCCCATAGAACCAACTAAGCAGTGAGAGAAGAACCAGTCACATCCAACAATTTCAAATGGATTTTGGCAAAGCTGGCCTGACCATTTCATCACCATAATGGCTTTGTTATAGTGTTTTCTCCTTAAATTAGACACAGCTGCAGATAAAAAAGCATCTATGTTTGTTTAGTCAGAAACCCATTCAGAGTAGATGCCTATCAGCACAGGGTTTTCAGAAAACCCATCTTCTGGGCTTTTATCCAAAGAAAATCTCCATGAGCGAGCACCATCTCTCTAAAATCTCACCTTAAACTGGTTGATTGAAGCTAAGCTATTAGGTACAGAAATAAAATAAAGCAAAATATGTACCCAATCCACTGTGTACCACAGTTTTCCCACAGTGCATTGTGTCTAGGTAAACATGAGATAAATACTTTATATATCTTTATGAGCTTTTCTCAGACACATCAGGCCTTTATAGATATATTTTAAATGGGCACCATCTAGTTGTATGATTCTCTCAACTACCAGTCTGCTTGGACAACTGAGGAGTTTTTGGTCGGTGTGCTGTTGGAGTTGTTGACATCATAGCTGCACAGCCAGCAGACACACAACAACATAATCAGTCATTTGGAAAACTCATCTTCTGATGAATGCAAGTCCAGCATTCTCTTCCATTTTAGCTCTGCTTTGATTTCCATCAGGTCCTGAGGGAAATATCTGGCCCCACTTCTTTCAGTCTTTGTCAGTCTGTCATTTGGAGCCAGGTAGGTAACATACTGAGCTGAAAACAGGGGCCTGTCGTGACTGAGGCTGACGGGAGCACTGAGACTGTTCTAAAATGTAAATGTGTGTAAAACTTTTAAAGTATGAGCCAAACTAAAAAGTTCAGTTGAGTGGCAGAAGTAGGTCATAGTTCTCTCCATAACTTTCTGCACTGAGCCATGAGCTTTTCATATTACAGATTTATTTGATTAAATGCTAATATCAAAAATATTGATTAGTGCAGGTTTAATGGCCCAAAACGATCCAATCATTATCAACACATGTGGAGCCCATGTGGAAATGCAGACTGTGTGTTTTCATCTTTAGATTTTATGCTGTAAACATGACCTGCTTAGTTTCATCCAGTCCCTAAAATTCATTAAATCTTCAAAGAGAAATTTTCATGGAGGACATTAAATAAAACACTAAAAACCACACACACACACAAAGAAAGACTAACCTTCAGAACCATAGTCCTTGTTCAGCAGCATGAATCTGTCACATAAAGAAGCATGAAGAGTGAAGAGCCTCTCTAATGTGCTCGCCTCGCCTCCATTTAGTGTCCTCAAAAACCATCCAAATTGTCAGGGTAATTTTCTTCACTTGAAATTAGCTGCTTCTAATAAAATTTTAACTCAGTTATTACAAGCACAGTAACGCCTCAAGCCATGCCTGCCTTATGGAAATGTATCCGCAGATGCACTTAAGCCTCATGCAAATTCATTTTAATTTGGCAGAACTTGGTTCTGTTCATTAATGCAACATCACTCGAGCAAGAAACGACACCACTTCAGTCTGGCTAAAGGAGTAACGGGGTCCCTCGTCCTGACAATGCTCATGAGGTTCTGTGAGGTCAATAACTGCATTTACACCAAATGAGTTTATGCAAAAACTTGGTGCAATTTCCCTGTTTTGGCAGCTCCAGTAATGGCCTGAAAGGAAAGTTACATTTCCCAGGAGAAAACACAAAACAGCACATGAAAGAACCTTCTGGAGAGTTTGGTGGTCCTCTTGGTGAGAAATAGATGCACAAATAGGTGCAAGTAGAAGCATCTCGTGACAGCACGGCAGCATTTTAATAATCTGTCACATCGAGACTTTTCTGTCCATAAACTCTAAGTGTTTACAAACATGCAAACAGCTCGCAGCACAAGCTGTCTTCTGTTTTTACACTCTGAAATATTAAATTTTAGCAGTGGTCCTCATGAATTTAAGATGGATTCTCACATCAGTGCAGCTTTTCCAGACGCTTTCAGCATGTCTTATGAGGATGGCAGTCAACGGCCCAGCGAGAGATCATTACTGTACCCTCATTCACTTGATGTGTGCGTCCTGCTCAAATTGAGCAAGAGCCTAACCTTAGCATTATTCATTGTTAAGTCACTGTGGACATCAAAGTGTAGCAGGGCATTTCGTCAACATATTCTCAATCCTCACTGCAGTATTTGTCACACAAGTTTGGAACGTTGGCTGCATTAATGAATAAGCCTACTGTGGCTCAGCGGCTCTGTGACGACGTCTCTCTATCTTTGCTGTCCCGTATCCTTCGAGGCATCATCATCTTCAAAGTCCACAGTCGGTGGAATATCTTATTTGCAAACTGGTAGCTCCACCTGTCCATTTTCATGTCTCCCTCATGGTCTTCAACAATGCCATACAAGACGTTTTGTCACAGAACAGAAGCTCATCCTTTGTGCATAGAGCTGAGGTGTGGTCTACCCCCCGATATGTGTGCTGAATTAAAAGCTTCTGTCACATGTACACATCCAGCTCCTGGTGAAACCTAAAATATAACCAGGAAAAATTTTTGCCAGTCTGAATTCAGTTATGCCTGCACTTGTCACAGGTTGTGTGGCACTCGTCGGCTCATTCTTAAAATTTCAAACACAAAAGAGTTTAGTCTATTCATGTTTGCAAAAGTGTCTTGTTTTTTTCTCAATTAAATCTTAGTCTCTTGCTGTGAAACAAGGGGAGATGTGACTGGTTGGAGGTGTTAACTTTTGATTTAATGATAATAACAACAGTTACAGTAGAAGCACCAGTGTGTTTTTCTGTGCAAGATTGTGTAATTAGTGAATCGTGTGTGGGATCACTTTTCAAGTAAAACCACTTCTCCTTCTGGTACTACAGCTCTTCCTGTGCCACCTAACCACTGCTGCAGCTGTGCTTCAGATGCTGTTCAGTAGCTAGCAATGCTCTTGTACCCTCCCCTGTCGTTATGAAGTCTCACAATCTCAGTTCTGAACTCAACTCAACCTTTATTTATACGGCACTTGACAGAATTTCTTTACATACACCTGAAGTGCCTTCTGAAGTCCAGTGTTGGAGTACTACCCTGGAGGTTTGAGCTCCTGGGTCCGATCCCCAGGAGCTGCAGTGAATTCTTCAGACAATTCTCTTTACTAACGTGAAGCCAAACGTAACAGCTAATCTCACTGGAGGACACTGTTGGATACACACACCTCACCATACTGTACAGCATTGACACCACCCACTCATGTACACTGATGATTATCCTCCATAAATAATACACCGGAGCTGAACGTAAACACAACCTGCCAGTTTTGCTAAACCTGAGAAGAGCAAATAAAGAGAAAGTGAATAAATAATAAATGAGAAAAAGGTCCTTTTGTCTCAG
This sequence comes from Monopterus albus, assembly GCF_001952655.1. Classification (NCBI taxonomy): domain Eukaryota; kingdom Metazoa; phylum Chordata; class Actinopteri; order Synbranchiformes; family Synbranchidae; genus Monopterus; species Monopterus albus. The sequence goes on from NW_018128317.1 coordinate 156,213, forward strand.
CTTCCATGGATTCCACAGAATCCAGATTCAGTTCTACAGCATCAGGCTAGAGCTGCTAAAGTGCTGTATGTTTTATGCAGGTAAGCATCATGCAAGGAAATATACCTTGAAAGACCTCTTAAAATGCAATTGTAATTGGTTTACTCTTATAGGTTTTTTTTGTACAACAAAAAGAAGGGCTGGTCCTCACTACATGAACTGAGCTACTTTACAGTACATGAGTAGCTGCAATATCCTTCATTATGCTTTTTGTTGGGTCATTTTGCAAATAGTAATTCTAAAATGAAACTAATATAGTTGCAGTAATGCAATAAAAACCTTTATACACAGCACACAATAACATATAGAAAAGCTAGAGAAATAGGCCTACAACAGTACAAGACACCCCGTCAGCAGTTGCTGTATAAGGAGAAAGTAGTAACAATCCAGAAGTGGCTGTTTGTTAAAACTTTCACAGTATAGCGTCTGTGCTTATGCCTACTCCTTGCTGATCTCCTGGTCTTTATAAGTATATTGATTATGTGATTATCGCCAACTGTTCTTGCAGACCAATCAGCCAATCATCAACAACCAGCTGGGTGGAGGTGATGTACCCGGAAACCACGCGGTTTTAAATTCTAAGGTGAACAGGTGCCGGTGTTTTAATGAGCCCACAGTAAGCAGCATTCTGCCTGCTGCTTTTCTCGTACCGTACAGGAAGTGACCAAACAGGTGCAAACTTTGCACTTGCACTGCGGAGCCAAAAGGGAAAGTGTTGAGAAACTGTGTTTGCATTAAGCCGCGTTGTGCACGCAGAAAAGTGGAGCTTCAAAAGACTGTTGTTAAAGTCCTCTTAGGTCTTTTAAAGAGTCACCGTGTGTCTCTGCTCAGTGCAGGCGTGTCACAGGAGACGCCCAAATAAGTCTTGTTGGTCGCAGGACCGAATCCCACCAAGTTTGGGCCTGGGAATTAAACTGCCTCCAGCAAGGAACGCCGGGAAGATACAAGACCCCGGATTGACAGGGACTCCGCAAACTGATCCAGACAGGTGAGTGTAGCCACATGTTCGTGTTTAGTTGTGATGGCTCCTGTTTGACTTCACTGCGATATGAAATGTCTACCACCTGCTGTTACTGGGTTTTATTAAACAAGGAGAAGGTTAGACAGCTATAACCCCTTTTGGTTAATTCAAAATGAGAAAATGCTCTTGGACTAAACATCTTGGACCCTGTTTTAATTGCCCAAGTCTGCGAATTGAAACCGTAGATTCCGCATCGGGGGCTCCTGAGATGCGTCACTCATTAGTCAGTGACAACTTTAAACTGATTTCTCTGCTGCTTCTGGTCATCTACTGAAAGAAACTCCAAAACCAAGCAAGAGTGAAATGACATTTCACAAATAAAAAGTCAGTCTTGTAGTAGCCTGTGTTACTGTTGACCTGTAGGATTTGATTTATTGCTTTAAGGTAATCCTTCTCTTAATGGTCCATGTAGAACAGTGTCTGGAACTGGGGAAGGAAGAGAAACAAAAGAGCAGCCTTTTTGTTTTACTGTCAAAATAAATTAAACAAGTTCTCTGCTTGTAATTTTAAAAAAATGTTTTGCACATGTAGCTTCGTTCAGGTTTCTGCTTGCAAAGAAAAGTTTTTACATTTACTTGAGCAGATGAATAAGCAAGAAGATAGTCAGAAAACTAAAGTATAAATGAATTTGCCCTCCCTCCCCTCCCCCCACCTTTTGCTGACATTACACACTAATATGAGTAGCTTACAATATAGTATAATTCACATGTTTTTATTTTATTTTACTGTTTGTTCATGTTGTCAGTAAATGAGAAATGGCTTGTTTTTTCATTTCCCTTGATATTGTTCTAATGGTGAAATCAAACCATTACTTGGATCTAGTATAAAGTGACTGTCAATATTCAACCGTTTGCTATCAGCAGACCATTTAGAGTGGTGGTGTGCAGTGGCAGGATGTGGATTCACAGCATCAAAACTCTGCTTATGCTTGAAAAAACATCTGTTTTTAGTGCCAATTTAAACCGATTTAGTTGCATGGGAGTGATTATGCCGTTAGTTTGGTCTTGTTGACAAATTCACCAAAGTGGCAGCAGATTGTCACAACAGTTAGGTTTGTGCTGCCTTGTTTGATTGAACCTCACTCCTGTTTGTTGCTGCTGCTCCATGAACATATGCTCGGGTGAGCTGGTTTCAAATTTGAGTAAAACAAATTTTAGTTTTTCAACTAGATGTACAAACAGTAAGTCGCACATTTTCCTGGCCTTGTGGTTTTGCTTGGCCAGTGCGTTACCCCTGTGTTGTGTGTTGAAGGAGTCTTGTCATGGCCGCTGTGCCTTGGCCTTTGAGCTTTGGCCAGTGTTTAATTCTGTGTTGTTGTCGCTTTGCTACTGTGTCCATCTGTCTCTTCTTCTAACATAGATGTAACGAAATTCCCTCGAGGCTTTGACTCTTACTTTTTATGTTAGCTAATCGTTTCAGCTCTGTGTGTGTGTGTGTGTGTGTGTGTGTGTATACTGTTACTTGGTTGAATATAATGAAGCATATCTTATAAACGTGTCATTTTATGTGTAAAATCCTGCTACTACTACTTACTTGATGGACTGTTACTGGTGGAAGATGGGACAGGATTTCAGATTCGGTGCTTCAGCACCAAGGACAGCGCACAGTGTTTCACTTCCATAAGCTCCTTGGTTCTTTTGATAGTTTCCAAACCCCCTTAACAAAAATTAAGTGGATTATTTAACTTTGATTTTAAAAACATTAAACATAAATTGGTCTGATAATTAAATGTTAACATCTGCTGGTAAAATTGCTACCAATAGTCAGATATTAAGTTTGATTTACTACAGTATATCATTGCTTGCTGTGACTGACTTTTTTTTTTTTATAGCAACAGAAACGGGTACACACTTCTTATGTTGACAAAGTCACCAAACTCCCTTAAAACATCTGGTAAAAATTTCTTAGAAAAAAATCCACCCTGAAAGTCTAATGATTTCTTGAATGTTAACTCCTTGTGGTAAATTTGTCCTTATTAGTAATACATTTTTCATTAAAGATCATCTTTAAAATTAGGGTGCTACTATGTAACAACAGACTTTTTATAACATCCTATGTTTACTGGGGTCTGAAGAGCTGATGTTTTATCAGGGTGTGTTCTGCTGTACAAACTGTGATATCACGTGTTAAAATGCATCTTAATGTCACTGTTGCCACGAGTTAATGACAGTTCAGTCAGTTTCCATTGTCCAGAAATTGAGAAAATGGACTTCATAGTGAATAAAATTAATTCTGCATACAAACACAAAGGCAACTAAAACATTCAGAGTAAGAAAGGGGGGAAGCAAACCAAAGGAGTTCTGTTTTTAAGTACAGTAATTGAGGTATCTGTACTTGAGTATTTTCCTTTTCTGCCACTTCATACTTAGACTTCTCTACATTTCAGAGGGGAAGTATTCTCTCTTTGCACTGTAGTGTTTACTCAAGTAACCAGTCTGAGCACTTCTTCCACCACTCTGTGTCGGCCTGCGTTTAGGCAGAGCTGTGTAAAGCAGAGGTCAGATAGCTCACAGGAATCAAATATGAATCTAGCCTGGGGTCAGTGTCTTTTCTGTGAATAAGTCCCCATATTAAAAAAAACTTGGCATTGTACTCCACAGTGTATTTCTCCAAGGCCTAAATAGCTGACTATGAACATAGTTATACAGGGTTCCAAGTTTTCGAGCAGGATGGTGGAGACAAGACCTTCCAGATTTATTTAAAAGTGTACATTATCCATAAAACGGTCTCCTTGTCTCCTGTCTGTCACTCAGACCTATAGCATGTTTCTTGTGACTCAGTGTAATCTACCGCTAGCCATTAATTTGGCCAGGTCTCTTCTTGTAAAGGACATGATGCATCCCAAGAGACTTCCTGGTTAAATAGATGCAGTCCCTGAGCACATGACTACCTGTTGCCTATTATGACAAATGCTTATTCATATTTACAGGTAAATATAAAGGTATAAACTCATCCTGGGCTTCTTGTTCTGGGAAAGTTATTTAATGCCTGATAGTTCAAGCTTTGGTCTCTGAAGGTCGGCAGGTGACCTGCTGCAGACAAAATTCCTTCACATGGCGTCTCCTATGTTAGCGGTTTTCTAGCTCATTACACCAACTGAGCTCTCCATCCACCCACGCATCACAGCTGGGAGGCTGTGAGACAGATGGCTACCGTGTTGGCTCCATTAGAGCTGGACAACTGTGTGAGTCCTGATAAAAGGTCACAGAGCTACAAGGGAAGATGATCAGTGTGCTCCTGGTAACACAGTTCATACCACGTGTGGCAGAAGGACCGCTTATTCACTTAAATACTCAAGAATTTAACCATGTAAAAAATTTCTCTCTTTTCTTAATTTAAAAAGCCTTCCAGGCAGAGTATACACCATCCACTTTTTTTTGTACATATCCTATAAACCATTTTCCCTGTCAGGCAAAATTACTGAGAACACGACAAGAGGCTTGTTCCTTTCAAGTATAAGATTTGTCATTGAACCTATTGGGGAATCAAAAGTAGTCTCACTCTCAACATGCATTTGGTTTAAATTCAAAAACTCAAAGCCATTTCTTGTTAAACTTTGATCAGTTTTGGTTTATTAAAAAGTTTAAATATGGATAAATATTGAATGAGAATCTGCCTGTACTCAACATACCAAACATGAGTTTAAAATTCAGAACCTGCATCAAATGCTTTATTCAGCGGTGGCTGCAAAATTAGAGTTAGCAGTCATAAATCAACTGGAATCGGCATTTAATTAAATTGTCAGCTAAATATTAAGATGACACTCCTCTGATTGATTTACTCTGTCACTCCCCTCTGAAGCTGCTGGCGTTTACAAAACTGAGACACAGCTCTCAATACAGAATGGTTAACGACACAGTTTTCCAGGTGTTTTTGTTACGTGACCAAGGATAATTGTGAATATAATAAGAAACTTCCTATGTGCTGCTGCCAGGTTTTTAGGAACTGCAGCCCATCCTGGGCTTTTTGCACCCCAGACCCTGAAGTATGCAAAAATCAGTTGCATGTAAAATTACAGTTGGTGCTTTTATTCAATCAGTTGCTTGAAAACAAACTATTCAGTGGCAGCAGTGGTCAGTAGTGTCGCCTCACGGCAAGAAGGTTCTGGGTTCAAACCCCAGCCGACCCAAGCCCTTTCTGTGTGGAGTCTGAATGCTCTCCCTGTGCCTGCGTGGGTTCTCCCCAGGTATTCAGCTTCCTCCCACAGCCCAAAGACATGCAGCTTAGGTTGACTGATGACTCTAAATTTCCCATGTGAGTGTGGGTGTCTGTGGTTATTCATCTGTCGGCCCTGTGATAGACTGGTGACCTGTCCAGGGTGGGACCCCGCCCCTTGCCTAGTGTCACCTGTGATTGACTCCCCTGTGACCCTACTCTGGAATAATCAGTATAATGGATGGATGGTGGAGATTATTCTGTTCTCGCTTTGATAACTGACATTTCTTCTGCAAAATTACCAAACACTTGATGGTTCCAGGTTCTCCAGTGTGAGGATTTGCTGCTTTTCTTGGTTTTAACATGGACTGTTGGTGAAACAAAACAACAAAAAAACACATTTGATAACTGTACACTGCTCTGATACTGTGATGGATATTTTTCACAGTTTTCTGAGTTTTAAAGACTGAATCTGGGCCATATGTTGTACTCACTCTGCTGATCTTGGCAGCCACATAGAGTAAAAGGTGCGGTTACAGTTGAGGATAAACTATGACGAAAGCACTGAAATGCTCGGTCTGCCAGAGTGCTGCGTCTGCAGGTGCTGCAATATCAGAAAATGCATTAACATAAAATAAGTGATAAACAGAGATTACTGCACAGCTTCAGGTTTCATCGTAACTGCAGAACAGCCGAGCTTGCAAAACCTCCACGATCTTGTTAAAACTTGTTCTCTAATATATTCAGTTTTCTCAAGATGCAGCGAGCGATCTATCATTAAAACAATGGGCCTCATGAAAAAGTGCATTCATTCATTGTGCTGTAGGAGCAATGTTAAGGTGGAAATCTGTCTCATCAGAATTCTCCATGAATGCCAACTCTAAAAAGAAAGGCTCCATTAATCAAGCAGCAGGACCCAAATGAGTATAAAGCCCCCCCCATCTCCCCACACAAGTCCTCTTCATTCCTTTTTTAGCATAAATCTAAGACCATTTTATACAGTGTGAAATTCCAACTGGCCAGTTCAACAGTGCATAAAATATCAATTTTATCCATTAAAAAAAAAACACTGTCGCTACGATGGCATCGGAGCAGACGAAAGGGCTTGCATGTTCTCTGGATGGCCCCATGTCTGCTGTCTTTGGAGAAGTGTTGTTGATATTCAGTCTGAACCTGACTGGGCCTCAGCCAAACTGGTTGCATCTCATTTTATGTTTTCCTACTTTTAAATCTGTTCATGCCCAATTTTTGAGCTCAGTGAAAATGTAAACACCAGGAGGCAAGCCTTATCGGTCACCACACCTCCTCACTTTGTTCCTTAGCTCAGGTCATAATTCCTCCCTTGGTGACTAACACCTCCCCCATGTTGCTAGTCAAGTGACAAAGTGGTTCCAAGTATCTGGAATGTGTTTATGCAGAGTTGCACACTGGCTCAAAGACATCTGTGTCTAATTCTAGGTCTCATTATAGTGAATTTCAGCACCAAAACAATGCACCACATTGACAAATCAAAGCGTTTGTCACTTCTTTGGCTTTGTTTTCCCTCACTGGCTAATTTATGACTTTATCTATTTCAGAATCGATTCAACACAAACCTCTTGTACATTTTCATAGTGGAAAAACTGTGGTGAAATTTCTACTGGACACTACGGTGAGAGGAAATGAGCAGATGGATGGATGGCCAAGCAAACAGTTTTCCTTTTGGATTTCTTGAGTATGAACAGAGCTGACAGGAAGATTGTCATCCAACAATAACTGCTTCAGTGCCAGTTTGTTGTCCGTATCGCTCGGCGTTTTCCCATCTCTCGCACACACACCGTCCCTTGCTGTCTTGATCTAAACATATAAATCTGTGTCCATTTGTCTCCATTTGTCCAACATTAGGATGCAACTGGACTGGTATGGAGTTGTGGGCTACAGGCAGAGAGGATGGCATGCTCAGCAAACTTCCTCTGAATAGGCCCTCCCTCCCCAGCTGTGTGAAAACTGAAAGTGTGAGGTTTGTGACTCAGACCAACGCAGCATGCAGCTGAAGCAGAGCCGGAGTCTGGTGATTGTTTGTGCAGAGTACAGGGCTTTGAGTTCCACTGGGGCTCTTTGTTCTTCTAGCTAACAAAGACACATTTTTAATTTAGGTCTGACTTCCAGCACAAGCTGCTAAAGAACACTATTAGAAAAAGAAAAACAATTTTTACACCTTTGCAATTATGGGTAATTCAATATGATTTTAAGAGTTAATAGTTTCTTTTGTCAGTGAGCAGAGACATTAGCAGATGAAACAAAAGGAGAACGCATTTATCCCTTAAGGGCAGTCATTTATGACCCCAGGAAACCCTGTCTACTGGATAGTTGAGAAAACGTTAATGCTGTCTGGCCAGATGAAAAATGAACATGTTGGTTCAAATGTTCACTGACAGCATAACAAAAAACTAGATGGGCTGTGATCAGGAGGGCAGTGACAAATCATGTGTAGCCGTTAAGGTTGTGTTCATACCGAGTTTCAAAGGTGTGGGAAAATGCAGCCCCCTATTTTCATTTCTACAGAGGAATTGTGTTCACTGCAGCTGGCACCAGCACCACAGGTGACTTCATCCAGCAAAGGCACTGCATTGACCGATCATGAAGGGGGCCAGTCAGAATGTGGACGCCCACAGGAAGAAGACTCTTGTTTTGCTATTCCCTCACAGTTGATGCACCATAACGACATGCAATGCATCTTCATTAGATAGGGCACTGAATATTAGTTTGGGTTTTTTTTTTTTTTTTTTTTTTAATCGGTGCCAACACGGTGGTAGAAATTGGTCCTAGTGTAGAGTAGGCTACATTTGCAGCATGGCTAACAAAAGACAATTGAAACGCACATGCTGGAAACATGAATGAAGTCACAATGTGGCCATATCGTACAAAAACAATTAATTATTGAAATGTATCTATTTGGGGCAAATGTACAACGGAACACAACCTTTGGAGATGCCTGGCAGACAAGGAACTTGAACAGTTCTCCCTGTGTCCTCCTCCCACTCCTTTTTTTTTTTTTTTTTTTGTGATTTTTCTCCAGATGCATGCCGTCTGTCACAGATTCCTCCGTGATCTATGGACTCCTTGTCATTTACACATTCCAGCCATTTATATTCATTTTCCCATTCTCTTCTGTTCCTTTGCAACCTTTTCCTTGCTTTTTTCCAGCGGACTAGGCGGATAGGTTGCATTTTTAAAATCCTGCACCACCTGTCAGATGTATCATAGCAACTCTGATAGTACTTATCCTTGGTCCTGAGTCTTGAGCTAGGTTTCGGTAGTGGAAGTTCAACTGTGGAACGTGACAGACAGGCTGAGCCACAGGGACAGGAGGGTTTCTTTCTGTCATATAAAATCACTACTAGTCTAACATCTAATGTTTCTTTCCATTAAATTTGCATTGAAATGATTCTCACGGTTGGCAACCCTAGTCTGAATGCCCACTAGCAGCCTGACTTCTGGGGGACTCATCACTCACTAAACTCATCATAATTGAAAGGTTTTGGTTATGTAATGTAAATACAAGCCTTTTACTTCAATTAAAAGGCAGTGATGAATAGTTGGGTTATATAGTGGTTCAATCATTTTGAGCATAAAGAAGCACATCCCATTGCTGTGTGTGGTGTTCCCTTTTGTTTTTAATTGGATGCAAGCTACTGAACTGTCAACAGTTTATCTTTGGTTCTCATTTTTTATCCACCGTACATTAGAGACAAGCTGTAGCAGTAAAATTTGCTAAGCTTTAAACAGCTTTAAAAACAAAAACTCAATGGTTCCCTGGGGCTTTTTGTCTACTCTCTACCTTCCTGCTGGAAAATTATAAATATATGAAAATGCAAATGTGAGGAAGTTGCCAACTTCCTTGTCTTTTGGGCTTTTTTCCCAACTCATTTGTAGGATGTAAGTTTTTATTTTTACTGGCAAAAGCAAAACTAAGTGCTGAGGTGTTAGAAACATTTTTTTTTGTTTGTTTGTGAAAGGCAGAGTGCCTATCCAGGTTCAAACTACCACTTCCTAATGTAATTACCCCCCTGGAGGTTGTTGCTCAATCAAAACAGACATGAAAATACAGAAACCTTAAATTTGGATGAATAGTAATGACGACTTCTGTCACTCCAGAATAAGTGTTTAACTTTACCAAAAGCTGTTCATGTCATTAAAACTACAGTTTCTCCCAGTTTTTGGCTCCAGTTTCAGCTTGAATGCTCCACCAAGCATATTTTCCACAACACTTTAATTGGCTCAGGTGCATGAGAACAGGAGTGGAGTTGAGACTTATGGAAAGGTCATGCTTGACGTTTCAATTTCAAAATGGTTATTAACACTTTTTTAAAAAGATCAGAATGACTACTGTATCCCACACTCTGTCATTACTTTTATATACTGTCTTTATTGCTGTCTTTTTTTTTTTTTTTAACATTAGACTGTGTACTTCGATACTCTTCTGCTACTGCAGTTCTTTGACATTTCCACAGAACAGCAAAGGTGCCAAAAGATAAACCATATGTACTGTGTATTAGCATATATTTTGGAAAAACTATGGGCATTGCTTTACATTTTTCAAAAGGCAAGGGTTGTGCAGAACTTTGGACCACAAGTTTGGAATGGACAGCAGATTTGTTTAACTCAATTCAGCTTCAATTATACTTCACTTTATGGACATTACATGTTCTTTCCTGAGTCAGTGTGGACTAATATATATTTGTAGAAATAGAAGTATAACTGTTCTGAGTTAGATTGGTGATGGTTGTCTGCAATAATAAAGAAAGGATATCAAAACACGTGTGTGTGTGTGTGCGCGCGCGCGCGTTGCCCTCCAGTCTGAAATAATGAGAGGCAGGAAGAACACAGGCTAATGATAGTGGCGTCTGAGGTCTGCAGGGACCAGCATCTGTTTTCAGATGCAGCTCACGTGATCCAGTCAGTGTGTACAGACACCCAGTGTTTGTCTTTTAGAGGTGAAAGAGTAAGTGGGTCAGCGGCCTTAATTGGTGGTAAACTACTAGAGCAGCATGCCAGGACTTGTAATAAAACCTGTCGGATTCAATCAGCTGAGCTGCACCACAGCAGCAGGACACCTTGTTTTGTCTTGACCACCTTCTATCGGGCTATCGATTGGCCTCCCTCACTCCGCAGCACCCTGTTATGCTTATTAACCCTGCAGATGTAACCACACTGATGCAAGTGAAACTCCGACATCTAGAGGCACAAAATCCTTTATTGCTTTCTATCTCGGAAGAGAGCAGAGTTGGGAAGAGTGAAGGAGGGGCAGAGAGGTTGCGTTTTTTTTTTTTTTTTCTCCAGTCAGTCAGTGCTGGCAATCTTCTAAAACAGACTTTTACAGAGAGCACGCTCAAAATGAACCTCATCTCCAGCATCTTACACACTCCTGCGTTCACACTATGGATGTGTATTAAAACACACTGATGTTGAAAAATATAATTTAATATCCCAGTAATGGGACAGGGGTGCCAAACTGCAGAGAAATCAATCATCATTTGCTGCAGCTTCAAGCTCTGGTTGATCAAATGAAAGTCCTTCTTCAGCATTGTCTGTTGCTTTGTAGCTTTCAAGTACATCCAGAGAGGAGAAATCCCTAGAAAACCGTTATAACACCACTGAGCAGAGTTTGTGTCCTTAGACTATTACAAGGCAACTAATAAGAAAAACTTCCCGAGTTTCTGTGCTCTGAACACTAGCAGGGCCCTGAAGTGAATCTACAGTCTGGAAATGTTTTCAAGTCAGTACAGTAAATGATTTATCTTTTGCCTCCACTAGCAGCTGTTTAAGGCTGACGGTGTCAGTCACTTAGGTGGTCTGTCATTAGAATACTGATCCAGAGCAAAGCACTTGGGCAAGTCCAAGCCAGGACTCCATTATATTTGATACTGATACCTAAACACCCAAGAATGAGCTTTCATCTGCCCCTAGGATGAGACAAAATGTCCACTTGTCAGTGAGACCTGGTACTAATTGACTAATTTTACAAAATTCTGCTTGTGACCTGCTTCCATGCTTTAATCCAAAGTGTTATAACAAAGCCTTTAGTAACCAGTTCTGATGGTTGTGTGTTTGTTGTTTTTTTTTTGTTTTTTTTTAACTAATCAGTTGGTTGAAAATCTTCAGCTTTGGGCAGCAGAATTTTGTAAAATGATACGATCTCATTAAATAGCATCCGTAGATTATTTAATTTGATTAATCATGAACAACAAGAACAAACCAAAACCATAATTTTATCACTAGATGCAGAGAAAGCATTTAACAAAGTTAACTGGACATTTCTCTTCTGTACATTAGGCAGATTTGGGTTTGGAGAGTCGTTTATCCATTGGATAAGAACACTACACATCACTAAGGGCAACAATAAGTACAAATGGGATCAGATCACAAAATTTCATTTTACAGCAGGGTACCAGACAAGGATGCCCACTTTCACCATCTCTATTTGCCATTTTCATTGAGCCTCTAGCAGCAGCTATACAACAGAACAATATAATTAAAGGAATACAAGATACTGACTCGGAGCATAAAATTAGTCTTTATGCAGATGATTTATTATATTTACAGGATCCCTATAACTCTTTACAGGAAACTTTACACATTATTAACACATTTTCTAAGATCTCAAAATATACAATAAGCTGGAATAAATCTGCCATACCACCACTCTGAGGATGCCTGGGATTCTGCAACTAAAGACTCCTCCCCCCAATTCTGCACAGGTAACATTAAATATCTTGGTATTAATATCTCCCCCAGGCTGTCAGAACTTTTTAATCTCAACTACACCCCCCCGCTAAAAAAAAGATAGATGTTTCAAACGCTGGTTCAACCTTCCTCTCTCACTCATCGGCCAAATAGCTAGTGTCAAAATAAAAACTCTACCTCAAATTAACTACCTGTTTACAATGTTTCCCACAACACCCACAGATAAATGGTTTAAATCACTTGATTCTATAACTTCACAATTTTATTGGAAAAACAAGAAACCCAAACTTTATCTACACTCCAAAAGAAGAAATCACGAGGTGGCCTAGAAGCACCAAATTTCCAATATTACTACTTTGCAAATCAGATGCAATATTTAGTCAAATGGATTCAGCAG